>NC_055973.1:12544230-12724285 GCF_018492685.1 Alosa sapidissima | reverse complement strand
GATGAGGGAAGGCAAAGTGGTAAGTGACATTTCTGGTCTGGGAATATGGCAATCAGCAGTGTGGAGCCAAGCCAAGTCTTCAGAGAGAGAGAGAGAGAGTGAGAGAGAGAGAGAGAGGGGGACAAAAATGCTAAAAGGGACTCAGGCAAGGGTAAACAAACGCTGCATGGCTCTGTGGAGTTGGTGTGTGTGTGTGTGTGTGTGTGTGTGTGTGTGTGTGTGTGTGTGTGTGTGTGTGTGTGTGTGTGTGTGTGTGTGGTATGCATAGTGAGCCAGTGCAGGGTTTTTTGGATGGGGGAGTGCGAGGTTGAGGGGTGTCCAGGGGGACAGATCTGTTAGCCATCAGTGGGCGCGTTTCATCTGGCCGCTCTCCTCTCCTCTCCTCTCCTCTGGCCTCCTTGAAGGGAGGCTTTGTGTACCTGCACTCAGACAGGAGCTGGGAATTCGGGGAACAGGAAACCGTGGCCTCTCCCCTCCTTCCCCCCTTTCCTCCTTCCTTCTCTCTCTTTCCCTCCTTCCCTCTCTCTCCTTCCCTCTCTCTCCTTCCCTCTCTCTCTCTCACCCTGTTTCCCTCCCTCAAAAACTCCATCCTCTGAACCCAACTCCTTCTCCTCTTTTCCCATCTAACCTCTTGCCCTCCCCGCCTCAAACTCCATCCCCACAACCAGCCTCACTCCTTCCCATCCACCCTCTCCTCTCCTGTCTTCCTCCACCCCCCAAACTCCATCTCCTCTCTCCCCCCTTCACCATCCACCTTCCCCTTTCTGAACCCCTCCCTGTCTCCCCTGCCACCCTTTCCTACTCCCTGTACCCTCCTCCACCCCCCCACCCCCTGCCCAACACACACACACACACACACACCACCCCCAGACCACAGTTCCCTGTGGCCTACAACCACATGCTATGGCTTTCTGAAGTGGCAGCCTAGCCATGTCCCCTCAACATTTCTCCCATGGGGAGCTCAAGTCCAAGTTCCACAGGAAAGGAAACGCAGAGGTGGGGGTTAAGGGCCTGTGTGTGTATGTGTGTGTTGAGGTGGGGGGGGGGGGGGGCGTTGCTGGTGGGGGGGGGGGGGGGGGGGGTTAGAGTCACTGCCAGGTCAGAGGGGCACCAGCAGGGACAAGGGGACACGGTGACTCTCAGAGGGCGCTCTGCTGTCCCCCTCATGGATATTTCAGCAGGGCCCAGTTTGAGAGTGTGCTGTGTGTTGTGCGTGCTGTGTGTGGAGTGCTGTGCTGCTATTTCATAATTCATGGCGCTGATTAGCAACAAGCCTCTGACTCACCCGCTTCCTTCTCCTGTTGCGCCCCGACCTCACACTCACATAATTATTCATATCAGGCATACGTTAAAGCCTACATATTCCTGCTGCCTTCACAATGATTATATAAATGCTCCATGCATCATCTGTTTGATGGTGATCTGTATCTCACTCATTCATTCAGATTTCGTTTAGATCTCCTTAAATTTTAAAATCGCTTAGTTTATGATTGAGTAGAGCAAAAGTGCATCTCAAAGTTGTTTATCAAGTGTGTGTGTGTGTGTGTGTGTGTGTGTGTGTATGCGTGTATGTGTGTGTGTGTGTGTGTGTGTGTGTGTGTGTGTGTGTGTGTGTGTGTGTGTGTGAAGCCTCATAGAACCACTAAGTAAATTGAAGGGAGCGTCCCTCTCCCTCGATCAATAATTCATGCCGGCGCTCAGGGCCGTCACTGAGCTGTCACCTGAAAGCATCGCGCCGACTTCACTCTGCTGATTAATTCCGTGATTCCGTGCGCAGGCTGCAAATTTTTTTTTTTAAAAACACTGCTGCCAACCCCAGAGTCATGTGAACACACACGGAGAACGAGGGGGAAAATATGGCGTAGCTCACGACAAAAAGACATACCGTGGCGGTTAGCATGCGCAGGGGGGGTGGGGGTGGTTAGGGGGGTGGAAGCGGGCTGAAACGAGTTCTGAGGAAATTCGGCTCGGACCGTTCTGCACCGAACGAGGCTTTTTGGCAAGCGCATGAGTGTACTTGACATAATTTGTATAAATGTGGTTTCTCGAGCAGTCACGGACTATTATCTCTGTGTACATGTACACGTTTCTTCCTCATGACTAATTACTCCCAAAGCTCAGGAGGTGTCAAGCGCCTGCTCAGGTCGGGGTGTTTGAAACGCGGCCAGCCTGCGTGCATCAATTTTGAATGTGATGAATGAACTGGGGGAACAAAACTCTATGCATTAAAGTCATAACCGTGACGAGGGTATGGAGAACATTTGTTTCATAAATAGCAAATATGTGATGCTATCTGAATTATGCATTATTGCAATTTAATCAGCTGCAGGAAGTCAGCCCAAGGACTCTTTCAAGGGGCAGCTCTCCTTCTAACTAGAAGAACATACGCTGATGTAAGGCAGTTGTCTGGAAATCATTCAGATTTCTTTCTTTTATTTCTAATTAAATTAGTATGTTTATCAGACCTTGTGTTAATAGCCCTGAAAAGAGACTGGATTAACAGCTAACTATGCACTTTACCTCTTCACAATATACAATCATACTCTGGTAGGCCCTTGTGGCAAATTGGCATTTGCATGTATACCAACTGGGACCAATTCCTGGGAGGCAAACACGCACGTTTTTTTATTTTCTGGTTCTAGGAGCTTGTTTCTGCCAAACTGCTCCCATTTCAACAACCACTACAAGCCATCCTTAATTATGTCAATTAGAGAGCGCCCAGAAATGCCAAGCAGTCAGGGTAATCCCTCATGATTGACAGGACTCAGGCGGGACAAATCCAAGATGAAGTGGTAATGAAATTAAAAATGGCTGCTGGCTCCAGTCTCTCTTTCTCTCTCTCTCTCTCTCTCACACACACACACACACACACACATACACTCTCTCTTTCACACACACACACACACACACACACACACACACACACACACACACACTCACACACACACACACACACACACACACACATTCTCTCTCTCTCTCTCACACACACACACACACACACACACACACACACACATTCTCTCTCTCACACACACACACACATACACATGAGCCCCCAGCACAGGCAAGTGGGCCTTAATCATAATAAACTGATCAAAAGTTGTCTCGGAGGGTCGCCAGCAGAGTCTGCCAAATCATTTTTCGCAAAAACTTTTTTTTGTCATTAAATCTACCCACTGTTGGTGTGTGTGGGTGGGGGGGGGTCTGTGTCTGTATGTCAATGTGAGTGTGTGTATAAGCAGGCATGTGCTTCATGTGGGTAACTAAAGCGGAGTCAACTGGTGTTTGTTAATTAAATGAAATGGCACAGTGTCTGGCATGGTGTTGACACTTACACACACAGAGAAAACACACATATACACATACACACACACACACGCACACACACACGCGCAGACACAAGCAGACCGTAATAAAAGCCTCATTGTGAATACGGTCTCGTCTCCCAGCAAGTTAAATTAAAAAATGTGTGTAACCCAATCGGATCAAACCTGTGATAAGATCTAAATACAGTCAGTGTCCCTACAAACCCCTGACTGCTCCCTCCAAAACAAAGAGAATGAAAGCAGAGGAACAGAGAGAGAGAGAGACAGAGAAAGAAACAGACAGACGAGAAGAGAGAAAAAAGAACGATGACAAGAGATGTTCAGGAAGCTCCTCACACCCCTCAGATGAGCAGATAATACTTGTGGCTGAATAAATTCATTCCTCTACCTTAGGTTACAGTCTCACCCGGTGAAAAATGTCTGGTCTCGATGCCCGAGGCGGCCTGGTCGACCTAGAAGGCCAAGGAAGACAGAGGCGCAAGGTGCAACTTAGCAGGTTGTGTGTGTGTGTGTGTGTGTGTGTGTGTGTGTGTGTGTGTGTGTGTGTGTGTGTGTGTGTGTGTGTGTGTGTGTGTGTGTGTTTGAGTGTGTGTGTGTGTGTGTGTGCGTGTGTGCGTGTGTGAGTATGTATGTGTTTCTGTCTGTGTATACAGTATGTGTATATGTATGTGTTTCTGTCTGTGCATATGTTTTCCTATACTTTCTCTGTCTGTCTGTGTGTGTCTGTGTGTGTGTGTGTGTGTATGTGTGTGTGTGTGTGTGTATGTGTGTGTGTGTGTGTGTGTGTGTGTGTGTGTGTGTGTGTGTGTGAGAGAGAGTGAGTGTGGACAGAGCAGTGCCGGCTGCGCTTCCATGACAACGGCTGCTGGGTTCCATCCTCTCTGTGTAATTGTCTGTGGGCCTGTAACCGGAGCTGCTTTCTCTCCGGGCAGGAGGCTTGCTTTTCACATGGCAATCACTTTTGAATTTGTCCCCTGCATCCTCTGAATGCCAGTCTGGCTAGGCAGTGTATGCATGCCTGTGTGTGTATGTGTGCCTGTGTGTGTGTGTGTGCCTAAAGAGAAAGACTAAGTGACCTGTTCTTTTAGTTTTCTATCTCTAAAACCCCCCCCACCCTCCCTTACCCTTATCTCTCTCTCTCTCTCTCTCTCTCTCTCTTTCTCTCGCTATGGTATTTTTTCAGAAACGGAGTATTGGAGAGTTTAGCAGGGGAGGGCCATGTTGACTGCTTACAACAATCACAAGTGAACTTTATTCCCCTCTTCCCTCCCACCTTTCTTTCTCTCTCTCTCTCTTTCTCTCCTCCCCCTCCTTTCACTTTCTCTCCATTTTTCTTTCTTTCTTTAATTCTGATCCTCCCATCCTCCCCCTCCTTTCACTTTCTCTCCATTTTTCTTTCTTTCTTTAATTCTGATCCTCCCATCCTTTCAGTCCAACTCCTACCTGCCCATTTCCGATAATTACAGTGTTTGGCTGGAACGCAGAAATCAATGGTGATGTGAGTAAAGTGTGTGTGTGTGTGTGTGCGTGTGTGTGTGTGTGTGTGTTCAGAGCGGTAGAATGGGATTAAGTCGAGAGAGTAGATGTTTCATCCAGCACCTTGCATTCCTCGCGCTCCTTAACCGTGCAGCTCCATCACCTATTTCTCTCTCTCTTCCTCTCTCCCCCTCTCTCTCTCTCATCCTTTTCTTCTCGCTCTAGAGGTGTTATGCTTTAAAACAACTTCAGTGGGAAAGTACCAGGCGTTGAAAAGGTGTTGGTGTGGAGGTGATAGGTGGTGGGGGGTGGGTGGATAATGGGGGGGGGGGGGGTTCTTGTTTTTGTCTTAAGTGATGTATTGTCAGAGGCGTGAACCTGCCCTCTGGTTTGTGTTGTAGGGCTGTTAGTCTGAAAAAAATCACCCAACCCCAAACTAATTGCAGAACAGAACAGAAATTAATTTTGTTGTAATCAGTTCATGAAACCTTCCCATATAACATACCAAAAGTCCATGAAAATCCATGTGGTGGAACATTGTCAAAATTGGATGTGTGCATAGGTCAATCGCCAAAAACTGTACCTTTGGCAGGTTTACTGAACTCTCGTAGTACAGGGGATATGTGAAAATTAGGTCCAATTCTTTCTTAATGGCATGACACTTGGTGAACTTGTACAGTTTGGAGGCCTGAACATTTTCAGATATAAAACCAGTATCAAAAAGCCCTAATGTTTGCTGTGGCAACCATTACATTTTCCACTATAATTGAATTAAGCATATTTTGCATCAGATCTCCTGAACCAAACATGGTATTTCAGAACAACTCATGTTCAGGAGTGGGAAGTACTTATATTTATTACACTGCTCTTCAGAGTGCTGCAGAAAGTTCCGTTCACATAAATGGGCCTTACCAATGTTCAGTGGTCTGTTAAATCTATATAATCACCAGCAAAGTATATAATCACCGCTGTCAATGGCAACGGGTTTTGTGCTTCTAATTAACGTCTTTCATATCACTCCGCAAGAAGTCTGTTCGCTTATTGCAATGGAATTTTATTGAAACTGAAAGTTGTAATATGTTGGCACGCAACACCTGAAACTGTCGAGTTCTATCAGTGTGGCAAACTATTTATTTTGTCAGCGGAAGCCACAAAACGGTAGCAAAATCATTTTTAAAGACCCATTGTGTTAAGTTTCTTTTCTCGTTTTGGCAAGTAGCCGTATAATAAGCGGAATAAGGTATTGTCCGCCGGTAATTATCAGAAAATAAGTCCCTTCAGGTCAAAGCAAAACCCCTCCGCTGCGTGGGGGTTCTGTTCTCCCTGTCGGGACTTATTTTCTGATAATTACCGGCGGACAATACATTATCCCTTATGTATACTGTATGTATATATTTATAATACATATTTCAAATAAAAAACAGTATTTTGTCATTTGTATTTGATTGGGTTGAAGAAAATTGCTTCGTATTTTGTAGCAAAATACTCTGTAGGTGTGTATTTTTGTAAAAAACTATTTTTTTTATAAACTTTTGGTGATGTGATGACATCATAAAAGTGCGAAACAATGAATGTAGACTCTGACTGGTGCTGATTTAGCAATTTGCCCAGACTTGTTGTGATCAGAATATTGAGATTCAGGAAGATGATCCAGTGCAAGATAAGTAACGTGTAGGTTGCTCACACACACAATACACCCACCTCTCACACCAACCTCTTGAGAATTTTCTTGATCATTTTAAATATCAGTTTCTTGAGAACTTTATTCATGAGTTTCTTAATCATTTTAACCATCAGTTTCTTGAATCAGCAATATACCTGGAAACCATTATGTGGTTCCCTGCAACATTGCTCAAAAAGTTGCCTCATGTATCATCCATATCTATGCCCATTGGCGTCAATATAACTCCATTTTAAAAAAACAATTAAAAGGGTCAAGATCCTACCTGATCAACAGCTTTACACAGTGCAATATCATTCTGGGCATGCATTGACAGAGACTTCATTGATGTCAGAGACTTCATTCTCTGTATTATCTGTCAGTGTACCATGAGTTTGAAGCCATTATTTTAAGGTAATAGAACTGTCACTGTGCACTTGCCAATGATGTACCAATGTTGTTGGCTCTATTGCCATGATATTCCTACATTACTGCAGACTCACCAAACTCTGGTGCTGTACTGTTGACTCACTACCTAAGTGGATGTGAATGACAACCTGCCATTTGCTTCATTACAATGTGGATGTTACAGGCTCAACCTGCTAATAATTCTCTCTGTCACTTCACACTCACTAGCTCTGCTTGTGCTGTATTGCTGACTAATTCACTGTAGAGGACCACTCTGCTATTGGTTATAATGTCAGAATGTGTACATAGACTCACTCTGCTAATGACTTACTCTACTAGAGGCGAATCTCCATACACTTTGCCAAAGGTTCTCTGTGAATTATGTGGCCACAGTCAGGGCTAAGGTATATGTCAAGTGAACTCAACTGAAAGAGAATGTTTGGTCAAGTATATAAGATCAGTTCTCTGAAGGAGAACATGAGACATTAACCCTTTCTGCCCCATTGACTCCTGAATCTGGTGGGCTGGTCACTTCAGAAGGTTGAAAGAGGAAGAATATTTCAGACACTGCCTTATAGAGTGGAAAAATATTCCCCTAGACGGGTGATTGGAGATTGGTTCAGATCGATGACATCATCAAAGATGGACTTTCTATTGGTTACCGTCTTCAGCGAACCAAGGTTATACATAACTATATGTTTGTAGAGATTTGTGGAACACTTGCATGCAAAAACACACTGGCTCTATTTAAATACTCAACAATCATTTCCATTGATTCAAAGGGCCAAAATGTAAAAATAGACACAGTTGTGCAACAAACCAGTCTGAAATAAGCCTGAGAAATTTACTAACTCTGAAAATAAAAGAATGTTTCTCAAAATGAAAATTAAAGTTCCATGTTAGGTTAGATGGGGTCAGATATTCGTGCCTAACAAGACTCAAGTGGCTTATTGCTTTTCTAAAACTGTTACTATAAATACCTGGCAAAGTTTCATAAAGTAAAGGCACAGCAACTAGAAATGGAGATTTATTCATAGATAATCACTCTTCAAGAAATATATTCTTGAATGTTTGCCAAGCAACATCGAGACGCAGCTACTTTAACTTTTGTATCAAGTTATGGTAGCGCAGTAATGTAGAACGAAATGCGGTCAAGGTGTATGTTTATGCTGAATTTTACAACGGCATCGAACGCGATTCAGCAAATCACAATTAAGGACCGGAACTATTAGTTTTAGAATGTTTATTCTACAACATTCTAATTACAGTTTTGTCAGTTTGCTAAAGGATAATGCATAAAAACAACTCTCATTTTGACATATTTCCACCAACTGGATTTTCATGGACCTTTACTATGGTGCTTAGATCACCAATTGAAATATAAAAAAGTGAAAATAAATTCTGTTGCAATTAGTTTTGGGTCAGACCTTACTTTGCCTGGACTATGTGAGGAGTCGGTGGAGTGGATCATAACAGCAGGCCTGCTCGGCTCGGAGTTGCGGAGAGGGTGACGTCTCTGTTGAGAGCTGAAAGGGCTGGTTTAATGGTTCCTGTCACACGGGGGGGATACGCTGCTCAAGCTGGCCTTCCTCAGATGCTGGCGGCAGCTGGCGCAGGAGGGACTAATTCGATTTGGTCTCTCTCTCTCTCCCTCTCTCTCTCTCTCTCTCTCTCTTTCTCTCTCTTTTAATGCCGGAAAAGAGCCTCTGCTTTCCTCTCCTCCGGCCACATTTGCAGCTCTGGGGCCTTGGCTCCCAGGGCCAGACGGGGGCCCCCGAGTGGCCCCCGAAACGACTTTACATGACATTAACACATTTCAGAGAGCATTACGATTTGAGAAGGCATTTGTCTAGACAAAGGCACGGGTTTATTTGTAGTTAGGGCTTCATTTCCTGTCTGGCACCTCCATACGCCTCTGTGTCTCTATCTCTCTTTCTCTCTCTCTCTCTCTCACTACTCCCTCCCACACACACTCACTCACACACAGACACACACACACACACACACTCTCTCTCTTGCCACCCACAAAAAAGACTCCTACACACTCACTGGCTCTCTGACAGGTAAGAGGATTTCAATTAGTTTACCTCTGAGCGCGCTCACAAACGTGATTAATGGTGGCAATTAGTCTCTGTCATGTCTTCCCATTCCATGCAGCTAAATCACTAGCTTGCTCCTCACCGATGCTAAGAGCAAATTACATCACCTTCTGCTCTCAGCGCAGGTTTTATGAGATTTCCGCTTCTTTGGAAGGAGGGGTGAAAAGTGAAGGGGAGAAAGAAAAAGAAGAGAATGAAAGAAAAAACAGGAGAAAAGTGCAACTGAATACCCCCCCCCCCCCCCCTACATTATTACACCCGATGTTATAACTTGTGGTTACAGCCTAAAATGGCTGCACTATTTCCAGCTGAGGTGAAGTTCGCACATTAAGATATAATTATGCGTGCGGTTTTACAGGGTGTTGTTGCCCCACACGTGTTTGATTCGATGCCAGTGCATAAAACTCTGTGTTTGTTATAAGACTTTAAAACAGCCAGTGGCATGGCACCCAACACGCTGTAATTAGTGTTCCTTTGATTCGGTGTTATTACTGTGGGTTAAAACCAAGTGTTGTGTTCTGTGTACACACCACAATGGAGTCTATTGTGTGAGTCGATCAGGAATTGAAGGAGACATGCTCGTGCAGTGGCACAGCCGAGGGGAGTGCGGAGAGCACATCGGGTTCCTTGTAACTGTCACGTCACCTTTTCGTGGGTTTCAAAGAAAAATTCAAATAAAAGAGAACTTACAGGAGTTTGCTGATAACACGTTGCTAGGCGCCAAGCTGGATGAGACAGAGCCAAGAGCAGTCAAACTTTCAGAGCTTTAGCTTAAGAAAACCCACCTGTTCCTAACGTTCCATACCAGCCCAGTATTCTTTATCAGACAGCTTCCCTTATTTGCTCTTTATTCTATCTATCAGTCATTCCCCTTTTTACGTATTTGTATTCTTTTAATCTCTTATACATATGAAACACTGCTCATTGTTTTAACCCTGAAAAAAACAATTTTTCGTTCCGTTGTTTGATTCAGTTTCAGCCAAAATAAATCACTGTGAATCATTTTTTTACCACATAACAGAAGTTATCATTGGTGTAATCAGTCATATAAACAAACCGTCAAATATTCATCAAGTCTAACGCTTGATCAGATCACAGGTGCAAACAGATGGATTAAAATGTTCCAAGAGTAGCTTGTAAAAACACTTTGAAGAAAGAAACTTCAGAATCCAGGGTGTTTATTTTATTTCAGTCATTTTTCCCTTGTGCTATTTGCCCTCGCTTTTATTTCTCTTCGGAAATTTATTTTTGAGGGAGGGCAAATGTTTCAGCTGGAGTTTGTGTTGGTTCTCCACCCCAGCCTCAACCTGTCTCTGTATCTATCTGTGTGTGTGTGTGTGTGTCTCTGTCTGTCTGTCTGTCTGTCTGTCTGTCAGTGGAGCAGTCCTTTGTAGAGGTGTGCTGTGCTGGGCGGATAGGCCCCGGTGCATATTTGGATGTGATCCTATTTCTTCATTTCCTGTGTTGGCTGGAAGCGGTCCGAGTGCTCAGAGTGCGACGTCTCAGACAGCACAGAGAGAAGAGAGGAAAAGAGAGGAGAGGAGGAGAGGAGGAGAGGGAGAGAGGACGAGAGGATAAGAGAGGAGCAAAGGAGCAGAGAGGAGAGACCACTGTCTCGGCTTAGCCCAGAGTAGTGCAGCCCAGGCCAAGCCAGCCTCTCTCCCCTCCACTCATCCCCACTCAACCTCCCGTCTGCATGTCAGATGGAGGATACCGGCCTGACAAGCTCAGTCCTGGTGGAAGTGCGGATGATTAGAAGAATTTTTGGCAGCGTCCCCACTTCAGTGTTCGACAGATAGACACAGTCCCACTGTCACACAAGCCTCTCTTTTTTTCTCAACCTGACTGACTGAAATTCCTCTGTGTATGTGTGTATGTTCTCATTCATGCATTTGCAAACGTTTCATCATCTGTATTTTTGTATTTAAATGTGCTTTGTATGTGTGTATGTGTGTGTGTGTGTGTATGTGTGTGTGTGTGTGTGTGTGTGTGTGTGTGTGTGTGTGTGTGTGTGTGTGTGTGTGTGTGTGTGTGTGTGCAAAGGTCATGGGAGAAAGAGAAATGGTGTGTTAAGACTCTGAGTGAAAGAAAGTGAGAGAAAGTAAAAGTGAAGAGAGAAGGGGGGGAGGTACTTGAAACAGAGAACAGAGAGAGGGAAAGATAGAGAAAGAGAGAGGAAGGAGGGAGAGAGAGAGAGCGATTACAGGTTGCCCCTCTACAGAGTCCTCATCTGCCAAGACTTGTGAGTGGGCCTGGTCATTTACATCCTGAGACGGACTAAATGGAAGCTCACTTGTCAAGCTGTCATGTTTCAGGACAGCGTTACCTGGGGCTGCCCCCCCCCCCCTCACCCCCCATTCATTCCCCCACCACCCCAACCATTCCATGCACACTCTCTGCCCCCCCCTCCCCCAACACACACCCACCTGATCCCCCTCAAGAGCAGCACGTTCACATAACCCTCAAACAATCAAGTCAGGGCATGAAACTGGAGAAATGCATGGGGCCAAAGTGACGTGAGGAGAAACCAAGAAAGAGAGAAAGAAAGAACGTATGAAAGAAAGAAAGAGGAGGAGGAGGACGAGAATTCTTTTTTCCCCTCTCTCCCGCCCTCCCTCCCTCCTTCCATCTCACCCTGTTTCGTTCTGTTGTCTAAGGCCTTTTTGTCAGTGAGCCAATCCCTAAGTGTTCAAAGCTCTGTCTGCCCCTAACACTTTGATATTTTTCCCAGGCTTCAAAAGCGAAGCCCCAACAATGGACCTGTGACTCGAGGGTATGCACAGGTAGCCAAGGCTATATTAGTTATCAGCGACTCTCCCTTTACGTCTAGGACTCTAGAGGGAACCGCTGCCGAGTTTCTCAGTCAACTGGAACGTGGCTTCTTCGGAAGGAAGAGAGCAAGTTCCTCATCCGTTCCGCAGACAGAGTGTTCTAGGCCCGAGGCTGTGTTCTCGTCAGCGCAGGCTCTTAGTCGCCCACGCAGGTGAAATCAGGGGCAGCTCCATGTGGGATCGAGAAAGGTGGCCTGTGTTGATAAGACGCTCACAGACAACAGGATTAGTTGGAACAGGTTAGTTTGAGGTTTGAGAACCGCACAATGGCTTGTTTTATCAAAACAGACCAGTGTTGTTACATGGCATGCGAAATTTGTGTTTTCATTCGCTCATTTAACACACTCATTCTGTTTTTCAAAGCAACTTATGCCTCATTTATGCCCCCTACGCCTTCAGAAAACATGGTTCTGTCCATATATGTAATTTGATGTGAAGCATAATTGAGCCTTCATGGTATAGATAAGGCCTCTGTTTTAACAGGTAGACTTATGGAGACTCCAGATCTAACAACATGGTTTTAACCAATGTATTTTATTAATTGTTCTCTAACCATTGCGTTTAATGCCTGCTGGGGTGGATTTCCCTGACGGTTCCACTACTATCATATTTCTCTGTTATTCATGTGCTTTTTCTGTTTTTGCCTCTTCTGAGGAAACTGTTGCGTGCCTCTCTATGCATAAATGCAGCTCTGTATCTCTACTGTAAATGTCAATGTGTGTGTGTGTGTGTGTGTGTGTGCATGTGTGTGTGTTTTCTTTTCTTTTTTAAAAAAAAAGCCACATCAAAAGCAAAGTGCTCTACATGTGTCGTGTGGTCTCTGCACGCCACACACAAACACCGAACATGGCACCGCCATGTGGACTGCAGCCAGGGCGATTGATGTGCGCGCAGCAATATGAAAACATTTAGACCATCACAACATTTTTCTTGTCAACTACTTCCATGACTAAAGGACATGCATCACTCTTGATGACATGGAAAAAGTCCTCC
This sequence comes from Alosa sapidissima, assembly GCF_018492685.1. Classification (NCBI taxonomy): domain Eukaryota; kingdom Metazoa; phylum Chordata; class Actinopteri; order Clupeiformes; family Clupeidae; genus Alosa; species Alosa sapidissima. The sequence continues at coordinate 12,711,489 of NC_055973.1, read as the reverse complement.
ACCCTATACACACACACACACACACACACACACACACACAAAAATAACAAGGTCATCGTGTATGACAAGCATTCCATTCACCGTGCCCAAAAGTGACAGCCTACATCTGTTCTTCTAAGAGTGCTTCAAGTGGTCTAAAGACACTTGTAATGCAATTCCATTGATGTATTGCACTGTACCATAACAGTGTTCTGTAGATTAATTGCATTTCCTAGGACAACGGCTGCCTTTGTCAAGGAGTGTTTTCACGCAAGGCCGGATCTAATTCTTTGTGTTTTTGCTCGGACAAGTATTGTTTGGTGCGGAGTGTTCCAGCAGCAGATTAGCACCCACTCAGCTATGCTAACATGATCTCCAGAGTCCACCTCCACTGCAGAAGCGCTAAGGTTCCCTATTTTTGGACACTGGAAGTAAAAGGACACTTCTTGCAGGGGGTGTGAGCTGAGGCTAAGACCAAGGCCGCGCTGAGAGATTTTCTTTTACTAGGAGCACAGCGTGAGGCCTTCGGGTTGGATTTTCTCTGGCCTGGAGGCTGCTGCTCCCTGAAGCTCACTGCATTGACATTAGCGTTAGTATTAGCTGTACATTCATTCACCCTCAGACAAAATGGGGGGAGGAGGATAGAGAGAAGAAGAAAATGATAGAAAGGGAAGGAGAAAGAAAGGGAGAAAAAAAGAGAGGGATAGTTGTAAAGAGAGAAAGGGGGATGAAAGTGGAAATGTGTAATGTAAAGGAAGGGGAGTATACAGAAAAGGTTGAGTGTATGAGACAAGTAAAGAGAGGGGGCAAAGGGATGAAAGGATAAATTGGGCCAAGAGGTGGCTCCTAGGACATAACTCCATTAGCACATTAGCATTAGCAGTACATGCTTACATGCACTAGCTTTGCCTCAAATTGCAGAATGTCTTTTTGGCTGGGCTGGATAAAGTGTAGCTTTACTGTAGCTGTACCCAGGTAGCATTAGCAACTAAAACTAAGCATTAACTACTATAATAGTAACTTAAGCATTAACTACAGCTATAGCTATATAGCTAAATTTGATTGCAGGTATGATGATGTGAAAAATCTGGCAAAGTTATCGCTGAAAGCTATAATTATGGCTTTGTGAATTACTGTTTCTGTCTGACATAGCAGACGTCAGTCAGACATGCTTGCTCTGTAAGCCCACCACAGCATTTATGGGCACTGACACTATAAGCACATTTCCACAGGCTCTTCCATTTCATGTATTTATTTGTAGGGACGACAACACACATTAATCAACATTTCTGTAAATGTGCCAGTGTTAGCCAGCCGGCTAATTTTCAACTGCAGTTCTTTGGCATTGACTTGGCCAGTTCTTAAATGCCAAGCTGTAAAAAGCTGGATGCGTATTGACACTGGTGGATCTGGGACAATTACGGGTCCCTTTTTATGTCAGCAGCATATTGCTGTCTGGATTGGACTGTTGGGGTAGATTCTTCATAAGCCCCTGTTCCTGCTGACCAGCCTGTACAGGCAGATCCAACTAGCCAGCTTTTTTTTTTCTTTTTCAAATTTTGAGTTCCAGCTAACCTTCCACACACTACCACAACCCCTCCTACCACGTCTCAAGAAAAAACAAGACAAGTTGAGTCTGAAAATCGCACCTTCCTCTGGGATTGCAGTGGATTCTGGCAGGGGCTTCAAACACTGGCGTTGGTGCCGCTGGTGGTGGTGGTGGTGGTAGTAGTGGCAGATGGAAACGATGGCCTCAGTGATTACCGCCTCAGACCCAATTAGCCTGCAGACAGATGGAAACCTTCACGTTCAGTATGTCGTTCAGTAACACAAGCACCCCCCAACTCAGACCCAGACCTAGACCCAGCCTGAGGTCCCATCAGGGGAAGACTCCCTACAGAAACAACCCGGCAGCAGCTTCAATAACAATGAATGGGGGTGTGTTTTTTTCAGCTTTCTCCTCAGCTGTGAGTTGTTATGGTTATGCTATTTGGCAGACACTTTAGTCCAAAGCGACTTGCAAAACACATCTGAAATTCAAATTAAACAATACAATAAATATAAAATTGCACAATACAATAAGATGTGTATATCATGAAAAAGATGGTACAAAAATGATAGTTCCTACATAGAATGAGACTGGCGATTAGTTGACAGTTGATCTTTTTAATACCCACTATACAGTACATGTTTCCTCAGATATTCATGTTGATTTTGGTGCTCTGTTTCAGACTGATGACGCACAGGGTGATTGTTTTAGTCATGCCATTGGAAACTTGGTGATGACAAAAAAATAACAAAACAAAAAAAACAATAGCTATTTCTGGGGGCAACACATTTACTGTCTATGGGCAACACTTGCCAGCAATCAGAGACACTTCTCTGATTTCCAATCAGAGTCACATGCTTCTCCATTGGCCTCCAGTTATTAATTGCCCCCACCAAGATGGCGTCGCTATTTACGTACATTTGGGAGCCCAATGCGGTATCTAGCTTTCTAATATCTATGGTATGTAAAAATGTGGTCAGTAGTGAGTACATGTGGGATATCATGGTTAAGGATTTCATCAGCCAATAGACCAATATGACAATATAGAGGAACAATGACGCACACACACACACACACACACACACAAACCTCTTATATATGATGATTCAAATATTTTATAGTTTTCCCTTGTACAGAGACAGTTGTGTCTCAATTTAATGCAGAGATAATTGTTAAAAAGGCATGCTACTGATCAGGTTTTACTGATGCAATTTGTTCATGTGGTCATTTGTGCAACTATTTACTAATAGTTAGTTCTACTAATACTCATGCGCGGATCTACGGGGTGGCAAAGGGTGGCAACTGCCACCCCTGGGACACAGTCTTGCCACCCCTGTTGCCATCCCATTTATAAATCAGATAATATTTTTTATTATATTTAGTATATTTTATGTTCATACATGTTGGACTGTGAGAAGGTGTGAAACCCGCACCAAACTCCTCTCAAACAGAAATTGCCGATTTAGAATCCCCCGCCCCCTCACAACGGTTTCACCCATCACCATCAGCGCACTGAGCGCAGTGACCCCCGCGAAATGTCACCATTGGCAGCAGATTGCACAGTGCATGCAACTATGTGTCAAGTGTCTGTAGGCCTACAACGAAGTGGTAAGTTTGACCACCAAGTCCATAATCAGACCCATAGTCAGTCCATAAATCAGTTAACCCGGCAACAACCTCACTGTTAGTCTCTGTCATTTACATCCGCAAGACTTTGTCTCATCGACTTTGGTCAGGTCAGATAATAAGGGCATGCTCATGCGTAGCTTAACGTTTAATGTTTAAAGTCTATTTGTGTGTGTCGCTAGTTTATAACCTTTGATTGTAAATACTGCTGTCAATGTCAATCCATTAATACACGTGATAATTCAACACGGGTTCTCAAAATTGTCATGCATCCACTTTCCCAGCATCTATGACTACCCAAATTTGGTCGACATGTCAAATCAAACTAGAATATCTAATCGGCGTCAAGCTGGTGGCGGTTGCGTTTTTCTTTTTCCTTTCTTTTCATATATGGTGTAAATCAATCTACACAAGTAAAGTAGGCCTACAGTTACATGACTGAAATTCTACTCAATCACAATAAGTAAAAGTAGCCTACTATTTTCAAACAAACCCTACTCAGAGTAGGCTATAGACTAGACGTTTGATGATGTCAAAGCACATCACATATGAAGCTTTGTGCATGAGATGTAATTGCTTAGATTCCAGTTAAATCTTCCAGTTTCATTGGGTGATAGATTGCAATCATATGCTGGTAGATGAACCAACAAGCTGAGGCCAGCACAGGAGTTTGTGTCCTCAAGAAATTAACATGTTGCTTGTTCACTCGTGTTTGAGGTTGTTTCTTAATAGGATATTTATAAAGGTACTTTAATACAGTATACGTACTTCATTATTCACCACTTTGTGAGTGAGTGAGTAGCCTAAATTGTGAATGGCAAAACATAACATTTGGCACTAAAGATCAGGGACTGAGGGGGACCGATTTCCATTTAGGTTCGTTCTGAGCAAAAACATTATTTGATATCATAATTTTATAATACCTATATAATATTAGGTCTTAAAAATAATAGCCTAACTTAAAGGCACAGAAAATGTCCTTGCTTTAAGCCTTGCAATAGCCTAACCTATGTATGGTGCTACCAACTGCATGACAGGCCTATATATATTTGCCTAGTGTCTCTGGTATCTTATTTCACAAATTGTTTCAGTCATTTAGACTACATACTTGGAAAAGGCAGTTAGATAGTGTTGGATATTAATATTCTTTTTTTATCAACTAGTAGTTCTAGCCAATTATGCAGGGGAGATACCGATTCATAACATCTGACTAAATTTATCTTATAAGGGGTCTGGGGGAACACTGTGTGGGCAGGTGACTTTCCAATGGAGTTTTGAATAATATTCAAATAAAGGTTAATCGGAATGATAAATACCATTATTAACCGGTTATCTAAAATTGAAAATGACGTTTTTCACTCCGGAACAATTGGTTTTGCTCCTGTTTTCAGTTACGTCCTTCCAAAAACTGTGTTCGTTTCCGGTTTTCATTTTCATTCTTTGAACCGTTTCTAATCCCTGCTAAAGATATTTGGCCTTTAATTGTAGTGGGGGTTGAAGTAAAAACCTTCCAAAGAATTAAATAATTGAATTAGATACCCAGTACTTAGTTATTGTCCACCAGTGTGTGTGTTTGCATGTTTATTAGTGAGGTGGTAGATAATTACATTCTTGTTATGTACATTTTAAATTGTTGTATTATAATAAATCCAAAAAGAATGTTTTGACTAAGAAGGTACTTACTTGACTGAGTCTTTATTGAATCAGATGGAATTTTTTTGACAGTCACAGTCATGGTTATCATTGCAACAATTCTGCATTAGAATCTTGTTTCAATTCAGATACCTAAATCTACCGCTTATTTTGTATGACTAAATTTGTCCATATTCCCTCAAAACTCACTAAAAGACATCATTTGAGGGGTCATGTTTTAAAAATACCCCCAAATCATCAGAATCTTGTTTCAATCCATATAACCTAAATCTATTGATGGCTTATTTTATAAATGTATCCATATTCCCTCAAAACTAACTAGAAGAAATCATTTGAGGGGTCATTTTTTAAAAGAATTCTCTGGGGGAACATACCTCCAAACCCCCCTAGAATTGCTTTTTGACACTATAATTATAATAGAGTATAATAAAAAATAAAAAAAGTATAATTTAAGTACAGACTACACAGACTGTATAGTGATTACACAGAGAAAGAAATTCACATATTAAGACCCACATCATCCATATTCAATGAAATCCGTAGAATTTTACGTTTTGAATAATGTCTATGCCCCCCTCCTGGAACCTCATACCACCCCTTCGCCACCCCAGGAAAAAATCTTTAGATCCGCCCCTGCTAATACTTCAGAACAGGTTAACTTAACAACTTAAGTTCAGAACAGGTGCATTTTTTATTTACCCATTTTATTTTAAGGTGACAAGTTTGATTTGAAGGGGTTTGGGCTCACTTCTCTTATATTTGGATTATCACCAAGACAATACACAGTAGGCTACAAGTACTAGAGAAGACTTGAGCTAGAAATTAAGCAAATGCAGAAAATTAGAGAAAAGCTTTTTTTATTGTTTTAACCAAAGGGTCTACCACAAAAACTTACCTGAACATCTTACCAAGTACCTCCAATCCCAACCAACTAAAAGAAAGCTGGACAATACAGCAGAGCCAAGACGGTTCTGTGGGTTGAAGGGCCAAATTACAGCATTGTACTTTTATTGGCTCATGGGTTCACTGCTTAATTAATCAGAGCTGTGTTTTTTACTCTCTCATTGATTTACTGCTTAATTAACCAACTGGCTTCAGCTGAGGGCTGTTAATGCCATCCACGCTAACCCTCCATATTTAAAGATGACATCCAAAAGGTGCCCATTTCTGGCTACATTTCCACAAGTCAATTCACATACTGTACAGTAACTGGCACATAACAATGTTCTATGTGGATTGGTTGATGTTCCCAATACTTTCCAAGCAGGGAGGATCAGCCAACACACATGGATGACATTTTTGGCCATCAGCATCAGATCAGCTTGTATGTAACAGATATTAGAAAGCTAGATACCGCACTGGTCTCGAGTTCTATTAAGTGGCATACGCAAACGCGGCCGCCATATTAGATGTGTTCAGATTACATCAATGAAACATGCCCAACATTGTTGACCGAAACTTTTGTCAGTGTGTCATAACCCTTGATACTAGCCTTGAATATTATGATTCATTTTTATGATTCATTTTTATGATTCATTTTGATTCATTATGATTCATTTTGTCCATTCATCTATGACTTGTAGGGCTGTCACTTTTGTGAAAAAATCCTGTTCGATTTTTGAGACATACAGTAAGTGTTAATCAAATCGATTGTAAAATCGATTTTCCATGTCTAAAGACGTTTCCATTTTCAATGGAAAATATAGGCCAATCCACAGACAACTAACAGGCATTAGGACGAACGTAAAGAGGGTGCTTGAAGACGCACAAGTCAGCAATATTTCTGATGATTTATTGCCGTGAAGTTTCGTGCACAATGACAAACAGGAGTGCAACAATCTCGAAAAACAATAAGCAGAGTGGACTGCCATCATAACATCAGTGAAAAACATTACTGCAGGCTTCAACGTAGCTGTGTTTACGATTAGAAATGTCAAACAAATTTTGCGTACATAGGAACTCACAACTGCGCGGTTTGCATACCGCTGTGTCTTTCTCCATAGTTTGATCTACCCAAAACCCGAAGTGCTTTCATATCGAACACTTGAAGTTATTAGGGCTTATCACTCGTCTCTCTCATGTCGCACAGGTTGATCGCGTTGTCCTCCATTTTTTTGCAAAACACCAGCAGCACAGCAGCCGATTGAAACAGCTGTTTCCGGTGCGTATGTCTCATAGCTCATCTCGGCTTGTCCCCGCCGCCATCTTGAATTTAGTCACGATAAGTCGAGCGACGAGTATGAATGAGGTATCAGATTCCACAAATAATTCCGTGGAAATGCATGGATTCCAGTTGCTGCTACTGGAATCAACTGGAATCCATGCATTTCCACTGAATTATTTTTGGAATCTGATCCCTTGTCATTCCTGTTTATTCGTACTCGTCGCTCGACTTATCGTGACTAAATTCAAGATGGCGGTGAACGGTAAACTTACTCTGTATGTCTAAATCGTCTGTCTGTATAAATCGTCTTGTAAATAAACTACCAGTGCTTAAGTTCTCAATGTCTCGTTTTAAATGTCCTTCGGAAGTCTACCAATGAAGTATGGAGCTACTTTGAGCCTCGTTAATAGTGTAAAACAGTGATTTATTTGCATGGCTAGGCCGATGCCCGAGGCACCCCCATCGAAAAACTGTTGGTAGCATCGGCTAACTAGCGCCAGATTTCTGAGTGCAGGGGACAAGCCGAGATGAGCTATGAGACATACGTTCACACTCGGTATCATGTTTCAACACACTTTAGGTCAATATCACACCGGAATTCTCCTTTAACAACCGGATCTCCTTATATGGGCAAAGATGGCCGTTTTGGTTCTTTTTTGTAGGCGAACTTCAGAGGTCTATTGGTGGGAATTTTCTTTTTAGCTTTCGCAATGCCTACTGCACTTTCAGAATTCTTTATTTTCCTTTTCTGCTTGTTTGTGAGTTTTGTTACATCTATCTTTTTTATTTGTTTAATTCGTTTAAAATTAATAGTGTACATATTTGGTTAAAATCGAGTCCCTATTTCAGTTTTCGAAACTTGTGTTGGTTGATCCAATCGATTGTGCAATCAATTTTCGTACGTAAAGTGACAGCCCTAATGACCTGTAAACATAATCGTGCAATCTGCAGTATTAGTTGATCACAGTCAGACAAATGTCAATTTATTTATAATGTTTCATTTTCAAAAAAACAACAGTTGACCAAAGTGCTGTAAAAATAAAAAAGATAAAATAAAATAGTAATAAATGAAAGCAGTTGTCACAAAAAACAAATCAACAAACGGAAAACAGGATCAAAACTGAGCTAAAGCTATAGAGTAGAAATGGGCTTTGAGATGGGTTTTGAAAATATTTGGAGAAGGGGCCAGTCTAATGAAGTGGTGGGGAGGGGGGTTATTCCAGAGTTTAGGGGCAGCAGCAGCAGCAAATGCACGGTCTCCTCTACATTTGTATTTGGTTTTGGGTACAGTCAGCAGAAAAACATCAGAAGATCTGAGACTTCATATAGGTCTGAGAGATTGCCAATCAAGCATTTAAAGATCATTAGAAAAATCTTAAAATGAATCCTATGGTGAACAGGGAGCTAGTGAAGGGAGGCTAAGATGGGAGAAATGTGTTCTCGCTTACAGGTACCAGATGATGTGAAAACAACACAATGTAGTTCTTTTTCCTTATAATAACATTGTGAAACTCAATGATCCACTGACATTGCCGATGTGCACCCAGAACATTGTTGCAGATGGGAACATGACCCTCCTCATTGGGTTTTAGATGAATTGGGTATCACCTTAGCGCTAAATGATTTAAAGATTGATGAAAAGGGGGATTCATACATTGTGTTACTTTAAGGAACTGATTTGATGTATAGGACCTGGCCCATTTCTGCCACTGACCTGTACCAAATTAGGTCCAGATCTGCTCAACATCTGCTCTCTTGACAGTCATGTGTGTCAGCAGAAGCTTGCTACTCTGAGGGGGGAAACCTATAACTGAAACCCACATGTGTCCCAACTCACGTGACTCCACCCAGAGAGACAGGGAAGTGCACTTCCGCATGCAAGATAGAGATGAGAAACGATCACATATCACATCCATCCCTGTCCAAGAAGTGCTCAGGACAGTGTTTACAAAACAGTCCTGTATCGGTGAGGGCTGCCATAAAATCGGCCGAGCAGGAACATGAAACTGTATACTTCAGGACTCCCTTTCTTCGGCCTCTGTGCCACTGTCGAGAACTCCTTCGCTCGAGGCGTTAGCAGCGCCCAGCCTATTGTTAGGAGACCGGCTGTTAGCATGCAATGAGAGGATGGGTGTCATGTCTTCAGGTGTTTGTTATTTGTGTGTGTGTCTGTGTGTGTGTGTGTGGGGGGGGGGGGGGGGGGGGGTATAAAGTCACCTGTTCTTTTCCTGTTCAGTAAATTTCCTTTTACATCAAAAGCCCCCTTTTCTTCACTTTTCTAATAAAGCATGAATCAATGGAAACCCAAAAATGGAGGCATCTCAATTTACTGGGTTTTTCACTGATAAGCAATCGGCATATGAAATGTCCATCATATTCGCAGAGGTTGCCTCAGAGTTGATCTGCATATAATTCCACGTTAGACTTTAATCAGGGCCGGAGGTACGCCAGTACCCCAGAGAGAGGAGGCAGGAAGTACAGCTCTACTCCTTCTCAGGAAAATAACTCCTTCTGCACACCCCTCTGTTTGTGAAGGCATTTACATTCACATTTACTCATACCAGAATGTCATACTGTGTTTTTTGTGCGTGTGTGTGTATTTGTATGTGTGGGTATGTGTTCCTGACAGCAAAGAGGTGCTGTCACTGTCCGTATTTGTGTCCTTCTGACTGTTACTGTTTATATTGTGATCATCCATTTTTAAATTGTTTGTGTGTGTGCGTGTGTGTGAGTGTGTGTGCATGTAATGGTGCATATTCATTCATGAGAGTAAATGTGCTGTCAGCCCTGCAGGTCCCCACCTTTACAGTCCCCCCTTGCTTTGATGCCTCAGATGATTTTATGAGCTTGTGTTTTGCCATCACTAGCTGGCTGAGAGAGAGAAGTAGAAAGAAAGTGACTAAGAGAGAGAGAGAGAGGGAGAAAAAAGAGAAGAAGGGAGAAAGAGGAAGAGCGAGGTCTCTCAGTGCCTTGTTGAGGGGCTTGTCACAGAAGCTGATGTATTTTCCTGCCCCGTCGCCAGCTTTTATGATGGAAACTGATACAAGCCGTGATAGAGTTTCTGGATAAATTATTCACGCTTTGCAGTGCTCCCTGACCAGGTTCTTGGAGGACATCCATTCTACAAAGGACTGCAACCCTCACGCCCCCCACCAACCATCACCCCTGCCCCCACCCCACAATCCTTTTAATTGATCAGTGCTCCATGGCTAAGACAACACACATGTGAGCCCGCTGCTGTCAGTAAATACGACCCAGCGGGAGCCCGGCCCCTTCAGACCCACGGCCTACAGATCAGATACTCCCATGATTTATTCACTGATAAAACCGAACAGGCGGCCATTTTGTGCTTGTCCATTCTTTCGGGGCTCGGAGCCATAATGCCAATACCATCTGTTGGGATGGGTCCTTAATTGAAAAGAATTTGGGACTGGATGGGGGTGGTGGGGTTGGGGTTCAGGGGTAGGGGGGTTTGGACAGCGTCGCCAGACTCCCCCAGGAGGAAGGAGTAATGAAAAGAAAATAGCTTCTCTCCTCTTTAAAGCCTGTGGAAACTATAAAGAATAACAGGACGCAATCGCAGTAGAATAGACTTAGACTTAGTCCTAGCGAGTGGGCGAATAACTTTCATATTACATCGTCCATCTGCAAAGGAAGTTGTGCACAAGTCGAGCCAATTGGATGAGATGTTATTGCCATTTTACTCAGATTTTTAGGGGGGGGGGGGGTGGCGAAGAAGGCTGCGGGATGGCAAGTTTTTCCTGTGTTTTGGGTCAGATTTATTTAGACGTGAAAGGTGTATTTCTTACCTCCTTTGTCAGTGGCACCGAGACCCGACTCATACCTCAGAGAGAGCTGTGTGTGTGTTAAAACAAACAGCGAGGGGAAAAGGTAAAGCAGACGTTTTGGAGACCATAGACGATAACTGATGAGTCTAGCAGCGGAGCGGCCTGACTTGTGGAGATTCCTTTTAATGTGGTCGGTCGGGAAGACATAAAGCGTCCATTCAGCTGAGATTTGTGTGAGGCACATGTAGTATGCGGAAATCAAGCAGGGGGGAATAGTGTGTGGGTTTTTTTTCCTCCAGGTAGAGTTAAATAAATCATGCCTTTGATTGCTGATGAACTTGGAAGTCAGTACAGAGGGGAGTGTCTCCCAGGAACGTAACTCTATAAGGACCTCAGTGGTCATTAATGACATCACTGTCTGTAGTAGCAGGAGCAAAGTCTAGTGCTGAGAGCAGGGATCAGATCCGACTTGAGTGCAGTTTCACATGGTCCATTAATACACACACACACACGCATATGCTCACCTACATACACACACATATATTCCCCCACACGCACACACCGAGTGTGCTGAAAGGACTATGTTAACACATACAACTTTAGAACACAGCAACACAAAAACAACCTAAGCCTCCCTCCCTCCTAATTAAAGCCAAGTATAACTTCCTTCATTTCAGAGAGGGTTGGTTAGTTTAAAAAGATGCATGGCCGACGAAATCATCACTCCTCTACTCCACTCCATTCTGTCTTTGCCTTAGCAAGATGCCTCCGAGTAATATATTACCGCTACTGCGGAAAACTCAGTGTAAAAATAACAGCACCGGCATGAACGCTGCCTATATGAAAACAATGGTAATAATATGATGATTTTCATGCAGTATTTTCCCTCTCCACAGGGACTGGCAGCTGGGGGGGGGGGGGGTGTGGAGGTCGGATGAGAGAGTGGGGAATGGGAGTGTGTGTGAGGGGGTGGGGGATGGCGGATGAGAGAGAGGGGAGTGTGTGTGTGTGTGTGTGTGTTGGGGGGGGGTGCGCAGGCTGCAGGGGCCCTGGCGTGGACTCCTGTGTGTTTTGGCAGGCGTCGGGCCCTCATAAGCAGCGGTGTCGGGCCCCATGGTGGAGGGCCACTCCAAAAGCCTCACATTCCCCAGCGCCGCTCTGGGCTGGGCCCAGCTCAGCTGGGACAACCCGGTGGAAACATGGCGGAGCCGGCTGTACTGCTTGGCGTCTGTTCCTTTGCACGCTTTCCCCTTCTCTCTCTCTCTCTCTCTCTCTCTCTCACTGTGTCTCTCTCTCACACACACACACACACAGTGTTTGGCTCTACCTTTCTATGTGTGTGTTTTCTCTGTTTATGGTCTCTATGGCACTCTTTTTTCATTCCTTTTTCGTCTTTGTGTATTTCATTCCCTCCTTCTCCCTCTCTCTGTCTCTTTCTCTCTCTCTCTCTCTCTCCCGAGTCGCGGCAGCAGCCCCTGTGGCAGAGCTCTTCACACCACGGCTTGGGTAACAAGGCCACAAGAAATGATGCGGTTCAGCGGGAGACAAGCGGGATCTGGCGCGACGCTGGAATCTTGGGATACATTCATCATATGGCCGGTCTCCACCACCACCCCAACCCCCCGTCCTCAAACCCCCTAAGCTCACCCCCCACCACCAGCACCACTCTCTCTAGCCGCCTCTGGCCGCAGATCAAAGACACACCAGTCCAAATCAACTCTCAATCCACGGCAGAAAGCCACTCTTCATGTTCTCTGTCTCCGGATCTTAACATGACTGAACAAATAACCATTACTTTCAAAACTTTTCCCCATTTTTCTTTTTTTCCCCTTCTTCCCCTCAGAGATATCTGCAGTGTGCAGCAACAGCAGGGAGGGAGGGAGAGAGAGGGAGAGAGAGAGAGAGATGGAGAGAATGTCTCTTTCTGTAACTGAACACACAATCACATTTTTAATTTACCATTTCGAATTTCCTGGAAGAAGTTACAAGGGGGATTTTTCGTGTGTGCATGCTTGCATGTGAGTGTGTGTGTGTGTGAGTGTGTGTGTGTGTGTGTGTGTATGTGTGCGTGTGTTTGTATTTCAGCCAATAACAAACTCTTTTCCTCAAGAACCATAGAGCACAATCAGCTCTGTATGTAAATAAATACTCCTGACTGTTCATTTTGTGGTGTTTTGACAGAGCGCTGTGTCTTTCACATGTTTATACCACTACCACTCCAAGTAAACACACATTAATACATTTTTCTCCATCAATACAACATCTATTTAACAGTTACAAGCAGTGTACACTATCAGTCACAAGTACTGTAAACTTGATCATAAATCTATAGAGGCAGGCCGCACCAGTGAAACAGTAGATTTGGAGCAAGGGGAGGGTGGGTGGGTGGGGGGGGGGGGGTCGTAAGTTGCTCCATTGTACTCGGCAGGGTCGCAGCTGGACTCTGCGTCTGTCGCGAGGGCACTGATCAAATGACACCACTGCCAACACGCTTCATAATATTGACACGTTCGCAGCATGTAGCTTATTACACAAGTGGTCATTGTGATGATGATATATGTTTAACATGTGCCAGTGAGCTGCCAGAGACCGGACCAAATGAATTCAGACGGGGAGAGAGAGAGACCCAAGATGCAGAAGCCTGGCACCAGACAACAGACACAGGCACAGGAATTGTTCAGTGTAAAGAGAGAAGTTGAGAGAAAATGTGTGATATGTAGGACTTATGTTCACTCTACTTCATAGTAGAAATGTTTGAGTTGTTTGTCTATGTTTTTAACACTTGTTGGATCTTTAGAACGAATCTTTTTTTGTGTGTGTGTCTGTCTGTGTGTGCATGTGTATCTGTCTGTATGTGTGTTTGATAGAGTGTGTCTGTGTCTGTCTGTCTGTCTGTGTGTTTGATAGAAAGTGTGTGTGGGTGTGTGCCTGTCTGTCTGTCTCTATGTTTGATAGAGTGTGTGTATGTGTGTCTGTCTGTGTGTTTGACAGGGTGTGTGGGAGTGTGTTCTCAGACAGGCATGTCTGACCTTTCCACAATGGCCACATCCTGGACCTTCGGCGGGACTGGGGCGCGTGCTTCAGGCACTTTACAGTAATCACGTAGCTAACGTTACATTGCCTGCTCTCTTATATGGAGTTTCTGTCTCTCTCTTTCTCTCTGTCTCTCTCTCTTTGTCTGTTTGTCTCTCTAAAATATATGCATCCATCAAACTCCATCCACACTCCCACATACAGACATCCCCACATATAAGCCTAACTGCCCCCACACTGAGAGGAATCGGCTATATACGGCTCATTTATAAGTCTTCACGGCTTGATGGGCAATAGGATAACATGGATGCAAAAATAAATGCACTGCCATTACATGCCTGGAAGTATGAAGGGAGATTTGATATGTGTGTGCATACGTGCGTATGTGTGTGTGTGTTTGTATGTATCTGTGTGTAAAAATACGTATGTATGTGTAAAAATGTAAACAATATGTGTGTGTGTGCGTGTGTGTTTGGGAAAGGGATTTTGGGGTGGGAGGGTGGAGGTGTGTGTGTGTGTATGTACGTGTGTGTGTGTGTTTGGGGAGGGGGCAGCTAATTTGGCACTGGGTTGTACCCCGTGCTCAGCTGGCCTGGCATGGAGCTGGCATGACAGAATGTGACAGAGGATCTGGAGGCAAGGGAACCGGGGAATCCCACAACAATAATGCGGCCGGTGAGGGCTTAGGCCCCCAGATGAAATCAGCCATCACGCACCTGCCAATAGAAAATTACACAACTGCTATCAATGGCCGCCCCCTGACCGTTAGTGGCGCGCTCCAAGCCCTTTGGCTGGCAACTAAACCAGGAAGGAAAAGGGTCTTGTGTGAGGTTGTGTGTATGTGTGTTTGTGTGTGACAGGAGCCTGTATATATTTCCTAGGTGCTGTTGCTGCTGTGCTTGTGCCACATATTTTGTCACTATTCAGGCCATTTATTACAATCTACCATTGAAAAGAAGATATATTTGAGAGAACTCTCTAAAAATTTACCCTGGACTTTGGTTGATTTGTATCAATTATACGTATATGCATTATATTACACTGCTTTAAAAAAACACTGATTTGGACTTGTTCTCATAATTTTCTTGTGAGTAATGGACCTTATGCAGGGAAGGTTCTTTAGCCAGTGTTTTATTTCCGGTGAGTTAGCTCTTTTGTAACGTCATCTTCTGTTATATTCTGCTCCTTACATGTTACGATACTGAATATCTTGTTTGACCAATAATACAAAAAATTAACATACGCCCAAATGCACACAAAGATAGTTTTTGTGAAAATGGATACCTTTTTTTAATCTTTTTGCCCTTGCTTCCACATGAACACAGCGTTTTAGGTGACCAAAAACCCCGTTTTGCCCTTGCCGTGTAAACAGCAAAAACAGCGTTTTTGATGATGACATAGCCCACCCAGTACCTCTGATTCTTAAACCCAGCTGCACTCGACCTGACACTCATTATAGTATTGCCTGGTAATACTAGTTTTCATACATTAAGATACACTAAAATTACACTCAGTAAACATCACAAACTGCTGCTGCACCGCACCAATAGCTTATTATGACTTTGTGAACAATGTTTTTCCTTTGTGTTTTCCTGATGCATTCTACTGTCAGTGACTGATGCTAGTCAGAGGTTATTAGGACAGTGTTGTTTTAGCATATTAATTTGTGCGTATTGCCGGTGTCATTCATTTCTCACATGTCACAACATAAATAAATGCATTCAGTGAAGTCAGAAATGAGCCTGTCTATAGGTCGCTTAGAAATCATGTAAGGCCTACATTAGATGTGCACTCAATGCGAATGAACAATTTGATGCAGGCAAAAAAGTATTGACAGTTAGTAACGAAGGTAAATGCCGTTATAGCAATATTACAAATGTGATGACAGAATAGCCTACAACTTGGGAAATAACATTTTGTATGCAGTTGCAGTGTTAGCCTACAGCTAATCGCGGACTAAAGAAAATGATTTGCATCTCTGTTCACCAAATAAAGGACTGGCCTGCACCCTTCACAAACCATAAAAATGAACTTTATTCATTTTACAGTTGAATTGAAAACTGAATTGTCCTCAGGAATGCTTAACTCACGCGACTGCATCGGAGAATGCATAGACTGTATAAAATAGATAATTCTATATTCTATAACAAAGAATTTGTGAGAAACCTCTGCACCACCACGGCGCCATCTTCTTGCCTGGCATATGCACTACAGCGTTTTCGCTCGTTTTCACCTCTTCATGCTGACGCAAGATTTTTTTACCAGTTGTTTTCGTGTAGACATGGCCTCACTAGTTGCAACACCCAACCGGGTCCATGTTGACACTAATTACATTAACAATAGCGGCGGCTACACCTGGCTACACCTGGCTCCACCGGACATAAATGAGCTGGCTTAAGTGTGTTCCGTGCATATGGTCAATTCATGAGTATGATAATGTGGAGCAAGCTGTCTTCTTGAACCATTGCCTTCTATGATGCTCTTCTGCTGTTTTTCCAGGCAGAATAGAAACAAAACAGCATCACCCGAAACCCTCACGAACGCCCACCCTGGACCCCAGAGCCCTGAAAACCTGTCCGACCATCCATCTCCTCTGAACCCCTATCCCCAACTACCACCTCCATCACCCCAGAAAACAGCCACAAAAAAACAAGGTTTATTGCAATTTCCTCACAGTGATTGTAATGACGGTTTGTGTCGTATTGCAGCAATCAGACCCACGCACGAGGCTTGGATGGTAAACGCTGCGGTGTCATGATGGAGCAGTTTGCGGCGCTGTGAGTTTAACCAGAGCCCCGGGGCCCCACTTTGAGAAGGCCCCTGTGTTAACTAGGCCCAATCAAAGCCATGGCTCGTCAGACCCCTACCTTGTTTGCTGGTCTGACAGGCAAGGACCTATTGTTTAAACACAGATACGTGGGATACGCGGGAAGCCATCGATGGACGTAAATGTTCTTTTTTGCTTGTTCTGCGTCTGCTTTTGGCTTCAGGCGCCCATTACAGCACATAAACGCTGCACGGTCTAGCCGCCCGACATCAGTCAAGTCCGAGCGTGAAACATCTGTGTGATTTCTTCGTTTGTCTTTTTAGGCCCTTCCTCCATATTGGTCCAGACGCGAATTTGGACTTGTCTCATGTGATGTTGGCCGCATCCACAGTGAGCGAGTGGGTTTTTACAGTGCACGTCCGAGAGGTCGGGGGATTTATGTGCGAGTTCATGTTACCCAGGGGCTGCCAGGCGTTTAGTGTCAGAAGGAGATTTGATATTATCATTTCAAACCACCCCATGCTGTGGGACAACTATAGAAAATTCACAGTTTGTCAAGGTTAAATGTAAAATATTTGAATATCCATATCAGTTTAAATTCTGGAAGAATGTCGATGGTTTTCTACTTTGTCCTTCTCTTTTTTATTGGCCAACAGAACTTTAAGACCTATGGCCCACAGTCTGCTGATTTTTCATCTGCACTTCCTCTTACTGACCTCTTTATTTGAGTGAGTTGTGCGTGTGTGTTTCTGTATCTACGGTAACAGTATCTAATAGTATTTATGTGTGAAGGTGTGTTTGTCTTTTCAGTGTGTGTGAGCCTGAGTGTTTGAAAGTTTGAAAGTATTCCATGACATTGTCTCTCCCTCGTGCAATTTGGTATTTGTGTGGCTGTGTGTGTGTGTGTGTGAGTTTTTGTGTTTGTACGCATCTGTATATTTGAATGCCGTATTCCATCACACTGTCTCGGCCTAGTGATCTTCGCTCTTCAGTGATGGTGAAGCGACGTCTGAAGCTCCGGGGCTTTTCTGTTGATATGCGCCGATGACTCCTGCTATATTTACATGTTTATGTTCATAATTTCCATCTGTTGTTTCTGGAACAATCAGTAGTGCGCCGAAATGAAACAAAAGAGGATTCCTATAAGTCGCGCTCAACTTGGGTTTCATGATTGAACAGGCTGGTCCTGATTATCCACAGCTCGAGAAGGCAGGCAGGCGGGGAGGGAGGGAGGGAGGGAGGGAGGGAGGAGGAGGAGGAGAAGGAGAAGAAGGAGGGAGAAAAAATGTTTTGCTTTTCTTCAAGGCCGTGTTGGTGCTCCGTGGGACCAACTGGATCTGTGTTACCCCTTTAAAGTGCCCTGTTTTTCCCTGTCAGTGGGCTATTTTCACTGTGGTTCGCTCAGCATGTGCAGATTATGCTGCCCCCCCCCCCCCCCCCCCCCCACACACACCACACCACACAACACACACACACACACACACACACACACACACACACACACAAAGCTCTCCACCCCTCACCCCCATCGGGTGCCCACACCCCCAGCAAAGCGCGGCTCAAATCTAATATTCAGCCACGGTGGAGATGTTGATGCACGCCTGTTGCACACCAAGCTCTGCGCTGTCACTGCTGAGAGCAGCAAGAGGAGGGTCTGGATGCTTTTAGGCCATCTGTGCTCGGCACAGACAAACCCCGCCATTGTGTTTTAGGATGTTGTGTTCTCCCGCACAGGGACACACCCGATGAAATTGATTTTGTGAATCAGACACAAAGAGAGACGGCCTCAGCTGAAATCTGTATGTTTTCTGTTTTTTTTTTGTTGTTTTTTTTTTTGTTTTGTTTCTATCCAAATGCCCTCCAGGCTTGTCACTGGTCTCTGTGCTGGTCTCAGTGTGCTGTTTGCTTAAATAGATTACCTCCAATGGCACTGTAAGGTATCAGTCTCAGGGGCTGTAGAAATACATCAATGCAGAAAAAATACCAAATGGATTCTTTTTAAGGAAATGTCAAGGTCCCCTTACATACACATGTGCAACACACAAACACACACACACACTTACAAAGACATATCCATGTGCAATCACTCACTCTCTCTCACACACACACACACACACTCACACACACACCCAACCAACACACAAACATACATCCTCCGTAACCCTAAAGCATGTGTTTTTCTCAGACGTTCAGGCCGCTTTTTTGAGGCCCCAAGTCTCTCTCTCGTGCCCCAAAACGGGGTGATATTGATGGCCTTACAGAGAAGAAAGAGCAAGGGAGGGAGGGAGGGAGGGAGGGAGTGCCTGCAGGATGAAAGCTTGGCGATGGTCTCTAAAGATGGCCGTAACAGCCCGTGTCCCACCAGGCTGGCCAGTGACTCAGGGGCAGAGAGAGGGAGGGAGAGGGCCGAGGACCAGGCCCGTCTTAGGTTTCCCCTCCGGCCGGAAGCGAGCGGTTTCCCCTGGCGAGAAGCTTTTCCTGAAAAATAAAGAAATCGTTACAAAGATGACAGCTCCTCGACCGAGGGGAGGGGGGGGGTGGTGTGGAGGAGGTGGGGGGGAAGCAGAGCCCTGGGGAGAGCGGCTCAGGGAGCTGCCCACCGCCGATTAGGGAGCACCGGGGCCAGTCCAGCACCACCACCTCCAGAGGGTAAACAAGCCAAACCAAACCAGGAGGAGAGGGGTGCAGGCGGGGGAGCGGGAGCAGGGGGGGTCTGAGGCCAAAATGATTAGCTTGAATCATGGGGTAGCAGTGACCCCACAATGCACACACACACACACACACACACACACACACACACACACACACACAACACACACACACACACACACACACACACACACACACACATACACAGTCATACATACAATACACACTCATACACACACACAATGATCAATCATGCACACAAACATACATTTTCCTGACCCCCTCTTATCATTCCAACAAATCAATTTACAGCCCCCCCCCCCCCCCCCCCCCCCCCCCTTAACACACACACACCACCACACACCACCCCCATTGCAATATGAGTATGCAGTATGTTGTATGGCTACACATACTGAAGTAGAAACACATAAACCCATAGAACTGGAAAGAGTACAGTAGAGATCTCCACAACATGTTAATGATTTA
Source organism: Alosa sapidissima (assembly GCF_018492685.1). NCBI lineage: Eukaryota > Metazoa > Chordata > Actinopteri > Clupeiformes > Clupeidae > Alosa > Alosa sapidissima. The sequence goes on along the minus strand of NC_055973.1, from coordinate 12,691,795 downwards.
GCTTTGTTAACATTGTTTTTGTACATCATTGTTAAAGCATTATTGCTGACAATTATTCTATTATAAAGTAAATAGTTATTAATGATTATATATGTAACCTTCATTATTAAAAAGTCTTACTATAATAAGTGTCTCAAGCAAAATAGCTTTGGATACATAAGAACATTTCTTACCTCCATACCGTTCCATCTAATACCATACATGTCCCCTTGCCCCCCCGATTGCCTGCTAGACAACAGTTACCCATATATCCCTTGGACTAAAAGCACATTAAGTCAGCTCTTCTCTCAAACCATCAGTGCCTGACCTTAGTTCTGATGATTACCACAGGGGCCTAGACTGGATCTTCCAAACCTGATCCCTGAACATACTCTCTGGGCTCGCCTTGTCTGTTCAAATACCCTTCCGCCAGTGATGAATTGTGGGTGCCCTACTGGGGGAAGGAAGAGCCAAAGTTATGTTTTTAATGGTTTTGAAATTGATCCCCTTTAATCAAATAGGTGTATTGTTTCAGTGTTTGGTTATGATGTCTGCAGGCTTAGGAAGAGAGGAGTTGGATATGGGCAGTTTCTCCACTCAAATCCACCACGATCACTCATCTGCCCTAAAGCCCGCAGCTGGAGCACTCGCTCCCTCATGCAGGCAGTGAGACAGTCACACACACACACACACACACACACACACACCACACACACACACGGATAAAACTAAAAGCACACAAAGATCAAAACAATCAGATACATTCATAGACACACACACAGAGATGTGCATACACATGTGTAGAAAAAAAACTCACATATATTAACACACACACACACACACACACACACACACACACACACACACATACACATACACACACACACACACACTGACTGTCCATACACATTTTCAAGTGATGTCAGCATGCAGGTAGAGTAGAGTAGCACGCAGTAATGTGCTGATGTCAAAGGAGGCTGGCAATCATTGATAAAATTTATTTAAAGTAACTTGACTTGACTTGACAAGTAAAGAGAGATAAATGAATGACAGATAAAGAGAGAATCAGACAGAATGATAGAGAAGGGAGAAAGAGACAAAGAGTGAGAGAAAGAAAATACAGGATTAGTAGAGGGATGGATGGTTGGTTGGATAGACAGACGAATGATAAAAGAGACTCCTCCCGGTCCCAGGTGTTGAGCTGCGGTTGCAGTGTGATTAAGTGTGAGAGGAATTCACACCTGCCCTACACTCACCACGGAGGGTGAATGAATGTGTGTGTGCAAGGAGTGTGTGTGTGTGTGCGATGAGTACGTCTGTGCGTGTGTGTGGGTGTAACAGGTCTGTATGTGTGTGTGGTTGATCTGTGTGTTTGAGGTACATGCGTCTGTGGGTTTGAGATGTGATGTGTGAAATGTGTCTTTGTGTGTGTATGTTGGTGCATGAGTGCGAAATGTGCGTTTATGTGTGTGTGAGACAGACCAGCCACTGATAAAAGCCAGACGGGTTCTCACCCATGTGGGGCTGCTGCAGTCTGCCTGGAGGTCAGTGGCCTGCTAACCACTCCCATGTGCAGCAGCACTCAGTCATCACTATCCATTAGCCACCACACAGCTCTGCTAGCCACACAGCTTTCTGCTAGCCACATACCTCTCCGCTATCTCAGCTCTCTGCTATCCCAGGCAGATCTCTGCTAGCCACAAAGCTCTCCGCTATCTCACATAGCTCTCCGCTATCTCACACAGCTCTCCGCTATCTCACACAGCTCTCTCCTAGCCACACAGCTCTCCGCTATCTCACATAGCTCTCCGTTATCTCACACAGCTCTCCGCTATCTCACATAGCTCTCCGCTATCTCACACAGCTCTCCGCTATCTCACATAGCTCTCTGCTATCTCACACAGCTCTCCGCTATCTCACATAGCTCTCCGCTATCTCACACAGCTCTCTCCTAGCCACATAGCTCTCCGCTATCTCACACAGCTCTCTGCTATCTTACACAGCTCTCCGCTATCTCACATAGCTCTCCGCTATCTCACACAGCTCTCTCCTAGCCACATAGCTGACAGCTCTGTACTTGCAACCAGTGACGCCTGCAGGTGTACTGTGCATATCATCAGGCTGCTCAGTTACGAGTAGAAAGAGAATTTCCCCTGTGTGTATATTCACTTCAATTTGGCTTATCAAACCTTCCCAAATCTTCACTGCACTAGCCCATTAACTACATGACTAGGTAATTTATATTTTTCTGTAAACAAAAAAATCAACTTCATGCAGCAGAATACACTACTTGGAATACACACATTTTGTTTGCGCAGGAGAACGAATGAGAGTGCACCATGAACGCAACAATTACAAATCTTGTTGCTGGTTACTAGCAAACAATGTTGAGCTAATTCATTATATGGATATAAAAAGTTTTTTGTAAACAACAAAAACAGAAAGGATGGAGGCAACAAAGCTAGAGGAATTATTTCAGATGGGCATGAACAAGGTAAATGGGTATGCTTGTCAAAACATTATCATTAGAGGAGCTGGATTACCATGCTGAATGAAGCACAATACTTTACTGATGTTAAAGCACAGATACAGGGCCGTGACACAAGATCCTGGGCCCTATGCATAGGCAGTCCTGATGAGCGCCCAGGTCCCCCCCTCATGCATATATTCCAGACTTTTCAAGGGCCCTCTCCCCCCTTGGGGCCTTGGTATCGGTCCCATTTTTACCCCAGTCCGACGCCCCTGCACACATATACACAACGGTAAATTAAAACTGAACTAAAGGTAAATTTAGCCTTTTAAGCGCTGTATAAAATTGACCAAATTAATATAGGCTGTTAGGCATGAAAGTACTATATGGGTTACTTTTTAGCTGACCAATACCAGAACTCAACGAATATAATAGCATAACTCTTTCAATGTTTTGTTGCGGGCAGTTCAGTGTTCTGACGTTTGAGGCAGTGGCAAGTTGCACTGTTAGATACACACACACATACACACACACACACACACACACACACACATACACAAATATATGGATGCTCTAGCATCTCTATAAACTTAATCACACACACATACATGCATGCACACACACAGATGCTCTTGTACATACACAGACATGCAGGTGCCCTTACACGCACACACACACACACACACACACACACACACATACACAAAGAGATTCTTTTGCATATACAGTAACACATGCGTACAGGTGCACCTACACACACATACACACAGACAGACGGAGAAAGAGGTACTCACTCCTTCCCCTAGAGCAAGAGCCTCTCTAGGTTTCATGTCCCACCCAGCATTGTTGTGTGACTGATGAGTGTAACGTTAACTGTCAAAGGGGTGAGGTTACAAAAGCATGGCCTATGGTGTGTGTGTGTGTGTGTGTGTGTGTGTGTGTGTGTGTGTGTGCGCGCGTGCGTGTGTGCGTGCATGCGTGTGTTTAAAGTCTGCTCCCTTTGGTCCTCCTGGTTGTAGAGCTACCCCTGCAGTTGCACACTGATATGGCTGTAGCCCAGTGAGATCGCGTCAGCTGAACGTGCACTACAGAGTCATGTTTGTTTGGCGTTCTCTGCCAAATTTAAATGGCTTAGAAAAACTCTGCTTTTCTGTTTACATACCTCATTTCCATGCTTCATGCTCTCGTGCACGCTCTAGTTTGTGAGCTAGGCTGATTTACAAAAATACAAATGAGACTGACTTTTAACAGCCTACACCAACTGGGGATCGCAGTAAAAAAGTGTACTATCTGTGCCTAGTTATGTCCTACCTGTGTAAACAAGCTTGACTTTGTGTGTTGACCCATTGTCTTTAACCCTACATTCACAATGTCTTTGTGCTCTGGCAAGACTTTCCATGCTCATAACCATTTACAAGCTCCTGATATATTTGTGGTTGTTGCATGTGGACACTGCAAATGTAACAGCGGTGTGCAACTACGCTCAGTAACTCAACTCCACTGCCGTCTACATACCGTGTTTACAGTTGTCACCACAGGCACATTTCACAGGTAACTAACTTTGGGATCTAGGTAAATTTTATTGAATGAAAGTATGCAGCCTAATGGTTTAGAATTCTGCATATATTGTTGGGATTGTGTAATGTCATGACAGCTTCAATTGAGGTAAGACCTGTTTGTAGATTTATAATGATATTAATGATCTATAATTATCTTATAAAAATCACAACATGATTTGATCACCACATAGTAGCACTTGGTCATATTGAGGGGATTTATACAGGTAATAATTTGGTTTTAATTTGATATTTATTTGAATATATTCTTAATTCCACAGACTTGGCAACTGATATAGCAATATTTGAATATTCGAACACTTGAAACATTTGAAACATTACATACACCCTTTCAAATGAGGGTCTCTTAATTTACTAATCATTACTAAAGGTCTCCGTGGAGACTGTTACATGAAGAAAGGGTTAAGTTCCTCTGCCCGTTTGCTTCTGGCTCTTTAATCGATGACACGCAAATGATGATTCGCCTCTGTGTTTCCCCTGACCAGCCTGCCTCTCCGGTCAGGGCAGGGGGCAGCGATACGCGAAGCGCCCGCTTTGCTCGCGGCCCCCTGACACAAGTGGTTCTAATTCGCCCCCACCCCCAAAACTCCCAATCGCCAGCTCCCCCAGCGTGCATCTCCGAGCACCGACTGTAAAATCCATTTGAGACACTAAGCCAATAATGAAGCCGGATTGTGAGGTAACGCAGGTACGCTGACATGCTCCAAAGCTCCAACAATGCTTTCTGGAACCTTCTAAAACTCTGCGAGACATGCGGTCACATCTGGGCCAAATCACTCACATGGTATTATTTATTTGGACCAAGTCTGAGACTCTCGGATAATCTTGACTCGTTCCTCGTTTTTTTCTAATAGCAATTGATATGCACTATTAGAAGGAATCCACTGTGTAGTTTGTGCTTACATGAAAGTGGCCCATGTTTACAGGCATTTAAGTGATTGGACTTTGGAAGGCAATGTCATCACCAGCTCTGGCGCACCTACAAAGAGGGGATCGGCGAGTCTTAACGGAGAGCAGGAATTAGATGTACATAAACGCATCAGTGACCGCTGAAAACACCAAAATGGGGAGAGAAGAGTGGAGGCCAGATATTCTGACCAGGACTTTCCCCTGAGTGGAATGTTTTCATCTTGTTCTCAAATTAATTGCTCAAAAAAAAGAGGGGGGAAAAAGTTCTTTGGAATAGGGTTCGGTTCCAAAATGCAAAGTGCAGAACAAAGGCAATATGAAAGGGCTGATAAGCAGCTCTGGTTCTGTGACAGACGAGAGATTTAAACATGTTTTCCCGCAAGAATTTACCATCATAAGTCCATTGTCTGTTCACCAACCTCTGATTCTTGGTCCTTTTATGAATTAGCATAATAATAGTAATAACATCCTCAATGGCATGCCATATTCATCTTTACCATGGTGCGTTTATATAACCCAAATGGCAGCTGTTTTAAGTCTGTAATTTAAACAGTGTGGGTGATCTGCTCATAATTATACCCCCAAATAAATCTAAAAATATTTTTTTTTAAATGCGAAATCTGGAAATCTCTTTCCCCTTGCTATTTGTCACGCTATACAGTCATCACTGGAACAGTACACAATAAAAAAAAAAACTCCTCATCAGCTTTTGTTTGCATGAGGCTGTCCCCTGCAGACTTCTTTTCATACCATGCCCTGCAACGTTTTTCATAAATATTTTTGCAAATCGATCAGCCTGTCAGGCGTGTAAAAAGGCTTGGAGAAAAGACCCCGTCGACAACAAAGATGCAGGGAGGTGAGGGTGTGATGAGGGTGGTGGGTGGAGGTATGGAGAGTGTGTGTGTGTGTGTGTGTGTGTGTGTGTGTGTGTGTGTGTGTGTGTGTGTGTGTGTGTGTGTGTTGAGGTGGGGTGTTGGAGGCATTGTTGCTGTCAGAACACAATAAGAGGTGTGAAAGAAGCAGTTCGCTGGGAAAGGCCCCCAAGGAGAAGGGTGGAGGCACGCATGCAAAAAAAGAAAGGAAAAACAAGCCAGCGTGACATTTGGAGCATCGCTGTTGTTGTCCAACCGAGGGCCATCAGCAGGAGAACCAGGCAGGCTATCAGTAACAGACGCCCACAGGGTGTAGGACGCTCTAAAAAAATGTCCTGCACCCGAATAGGGACGACACGCAGTCTTTAACATGGAGCCCGTGACCTTTGCAACTCAATGAGGTCTCACTGAGAGAGGTCTCGCCATGCCACTCTGCCTCATGACAAACAACTGTGGATCAGGAGGAATTATCCACAATCAGTTGTCCCAGAGACAGCAGTGCTGTATGCGTTATGTATGGATATTATGTACACACAATCTATTTTTTTATTTTTTTAGAAAATAAGACTTGACAATATGCCCAAAGTCTAGTTACTGCTTTACATACTTTACATGCTGTACATGAATTTACAAAAGTATGGTAGTTACTTAAATTAATCGAGAGCAAATGTTTCTTTTCTTTAATTACCCTGAATCACAGCAGGTCTGGCAGCTATTGTTGAGTGCACTGCATTCTGTTAGGTTCCATCATGATCCGTTGCTCTGCTGGACACCTGGGTTGCTATGGTCCCTTCTCTGGCCTAAATTCTCATGGCAACTGTGTTTACATCCAGTGCAGTCAACTTTGCCCTCGCCGAGTCCCTCCCAAATGGCTTCTCTTTAGCCCCTACAAGGTGGTCAGGATGCTAACGCAAATGCCTGGAGGACTTGATCCACAAAGCGTAATATTCCTTAATGGAAAAGGCCATAATTAAAGCACTGAGACGTCCAAACCATCAAAAGTCATTAAACAAAAAGCACAAGAAAAAAGCAGAGGATATGCATTCCATATGGTCCCAAAGTCAAACATCTGCCATGATTAACAGGTTGGGAGTATGGATGCATTTAGAAAAAAAAGAGGAAAATGTAAAGAAAAAATCAGCAAGACCACCTCTGTCATTTCAGATTTCATACTGCCTAAGTTGAGTTGCAAGCCTCCCAGGCAATATTTCAAAGCTGCACTTTCGGCTTGAAACAAAAACAAATATTTATCTAAGTTTATTGTGTTTTAATATGCTGTCCCATGGAGTCGTATGTTTTAATTTACATAACAAAAACTGGTTCTGCCGTATGGGAATAGTGGCTTTTTGTTTGTCATTGCATAGTTCATATTTAAATTACAGACCGTTGTAATTTTTCCCAGACACAAAGTGATTGATTCTTCCTTCTGCAGAGAAGCTGCATATATGTAACGTCTGTCATGGAAAAACGTCCAATCCTATATCCACTGATGAGCTGTTTTTCATTAGCACAAATAATCATCTGAAGCCAAATGGCGCTGGTTTTGGTGATTGTGCTGCACGCTCTCTGCCATCTTAAGCATACGTGTGACCTGATCCATGGCCCCTGCTGCAGGAGGGGATTCTTAGCCCTGTGGCACTTAGTCCCAGGAGTCTAGTGGTGCTGATGGTTTGGCTCAACATAGACCTCTGACCACCAATAAACTGCCACAGCGACTCAAGCCCACAATGGAGATGGCTTTGATTGGCAGCTGACCTGACCTATAATGAGAAAAGGAGCTGATTATGGAACTGCTGGAAATTTCTTTTTGGGGGGGGGGGGGGGGGGGGCACTATAATTAGGGCTTGAGGTCTGGGAGCAGGTACAGGGCAACAGAGGCCAGAAGAACACCCCCCATCCCACTCCGACACGCACACACACACACACACCAGAAGCTCCCCCACCCCAAAACAGCACAGGCCGAATTTGTGACTGTCACTCACTTTGAGTTGTTACAGTATGTCACTAGCCGGTGCCCCCCACTTACACTCCTCCACCACCAACCCCCCTCGAGCTGCTAAAATTGAATCTCAAGTTGTGTCCTATTTTGGTTTCAGAACAGGTGATCTGCTTGGCAAGGCATGTCCCCTTCCCAGCACCACTACCACCACTTCCACCCCACCATAACCCCCCAGCTTTCCTTCTCTCCAGAGGCGGTGGTGGCAACATGCTTTTCCTAGAAAAGGGGCGAGGAGCCGGGCCATGCGCTGATCGTGCCCGCTGTTCAACTTGGCCAAGCGGAACATCACGGCTGGGACTGGGCGATGTTTTTTTTTTCCTTCGTTCGTTCGTTTTTGTGAACTAAACAAAAATGACATGTTTTCCTGTGCCCCGCTTCGTTTGATAGCCAGACATTTGTCTTTGCTTTGTTTCGCGGCAGTGAGTCATTCATTTTTTTGAACTGGGCACAGAGAGCTGCTCGGTAATTAGGCTGAAGTTTGTTTAATATACAGTCGCGTTGCGTGGAGCTGGATGAATGCGAAAGCTGACGGTCGCGGGTGAATGGTGTTGTTGAAAAACGCATGGCTGACTCAAAAATATCCAGTCAAATTAGGCAAATCCTCACACTCCCACCCCTGTGCAATTCGACAGAGAGAAGTACATGTAACATCTCACTGACAGAAGACGTTGGTGTACTTAGGAAATGTGTCGATTTTAAAATAAATGTGGTGTTTTAAAGGGGACCTGCTTCAATAGGACTGAATCTTGATTGACCAGAAGAACACCTGCATGGCCACTCCCATCCTGCTGTGAAAATCTCATTTCCATCGGTGGCGATTATTATTCAAATGCGTCTGAACAAACACTGGGGCCTTTCCCAGTTCAGCTTGCTCCTTGATTTGGGTAATTTCTCCATGGAGCCAGAAATAACAAACAAAATAGAAAATCGTAGGGGGAAGAATGGCAGAATGCAAAATGCAGCGATTTGACGTGCCTAAAAAAAATGGCTCATGATTAAAATGCAAAATACATGGCGTCGTCAGTCAAATTTGAGACAGTTAAAGCTTATTATACGTACATCTTTAACATAGGTGCCCATGTTATTTTCCCCTTACCACATATTCTTGGCAACCACAAACAAAAATACTTTCCTTTTCAGTCATGGAAGCTGGCCTAAACAAAAAATAATAATAGAGGGTTCCTGTCAGAGAATATTGTTGTTATTACCTTGGCAAGATGTCCTAACTTTAAATACTTTCCTATAATTTAGACAATTATTTGTATTTGGCTATTTGTGTGATTATGAGCAGGCAATTGATATGTACAGGGCAATTTTCATCTCTATACGAGCAGCTTAGATTTAAATAAGAACATGTTTTACTATGAAGTCGGTACTTGGGAGAGTCTACAATTACTGCTGAAAGAGCACAGGGAGGAACAAGTGCTCCGCCATCGTTACCAGCCCCACAACCACCGCCATCCTCGGCCTGTGTGACCGGGGCCTGCACTGGACAGCTGCATTATGGGATTGCCCACACACACAAACACACACACACACACAGAGAGACTCAAGCACACATCCCGCGGGCAACCACCCGAGGTGAATGTTCACATGACCTCCATGTGGGCAGGGGAGGTATGGAGGGCATTTCCGAGTCCCGCATTTGTCGCAGTTGTCATTCGGCGATGTTATTTCAGATCAGCGTTGTACGTTTATATGCTTCTCACATAAATGCCATTCATTCATAACTCAGCGACTGCAAAAGCACTACACCCATATTGTACTTCACTGGTGGCTGCGGAAAAAATGCTCTCTCGGCCTTGCTGGTTAAATCATATAACATCCAACATCCAGTGTCATAAATGTCCCGCATATTACTGTGACATAGGTATCAATATCTTTACCACATATGTTACGAGGACTCATTCTCTTTGAGCAGCATTTAACAAAAGTGTTTGTGGCTTTGTTGAGCTGTGAGAGACAGAGGAGGGGAGAGAGAGAGAGAGAGAGAGTGAGAGAGAGAGAGGCACTGAATGGAAACGGCGAGCGTCAGTAGCCCCTGGGCAGCACAAAGCCCTCTCAGACGGCAGTGCCCATGGCCAGTCAGTCATGAAACGCTATAGAAGAGGTTATTGACCCCAAGGTTAACTCATGTCAGGTAAGCCCCAGCAGATAATGGACAAAGAGCATTTCTTTTACAGGTGGAATGACAAGGCATATCCGCAGAGCTCTCGCCTCCTCCCGCACTGACAGATTTTCTAATTCACAGCAGATTCTCATAAAACTGGGTGGCCTAGCCGCCGGACCGCCCCACAGAGGGCCCATTCATTCTGGGTGGGATTGGGTCCGCGCCCAAATTAACCGGGATTAATTTAAAGGACCACTAAAAGAAGGTGGGGGATAAAGGAGGTAGGTTGTGTGTGTGTGTGTGTGGGGGGGGGGGGGCTCTTCAGCACTCAAATAAAAAGAAGATCAATAAATGAAATGTTCGGGTCAAGATGTCAAGTTAGCGCCGATGATCGACGGTCATGTGGAAAAAGATGGGGTTCGCACGGGGCGGAGGAGGGTGGGGTGGTGGTGGTTGGTGGACGGAGGCTTAATTACTTTATTCCTGGGAAGAAGTACTTCCATGCGTCTCTCTTTACATGCTAGAGCTGCTTTGCTGTAAACAGCCTCGTGCCCGAGTAGAGTGCTTATTACTTTTCTCATTTAGTAGGATTGGTTACTTTAGAGCGCCCTCGCCATGGCAACAGCCCGTGTTTCTCGACGTTGTTTGTTTTTCACCTCCAGAATTATTACCCAAATGTTTAATTCTCCCCCCACACCCCCTCTCCCACTGCCCCTACCTCTTTTTGTGGTTGCCTCTTTTTTCCATTAGCATTTTTGAACAATTACATTTGCGGAGATGAGGGCTTTTGCAAATGGCTGCGTCTCGCGCACAGGCTGCGTAATATGTGGTTACGATCCCGGCAATCATTCTCTCCCTGCTTGAAATGCAACAAATTACTCACCCTCAGACGGCCCTCCAGCTTGGCCAGCTCATTTACAGGAGTGTGTGTGTGTGTGTGTGTGTGTGTGTGTGTGTGTGTGTGTGTGTGTAGGTGCCAGCCCTGAAGGCCTTAATGGCTGAAGAAATAAATCCACTCTGAGGAGGTTTCAGCACGGACACAATACAAGTTTAGCAGGCAAAACTGTCTGAGTCTTGGCCTGGATCTGGCCCAAACTTGGTTTAGAGTTGAACCAGATCCAGCCATACACACATCACAGGATTTGGCCTGCATTTTGACCAGAGGTGGGTGACCCGGCTTCAGAGAGTAAAACTCCACATAATTTGTTCCAGCCATTCAACTAAAGCAGCTGATTCTAATCCAGCACAACTCTTGAGCCAGGTAGATGAGTTAATTAGTGAAATCCCCTGTGTTTGGTGCACAGGTAGAACTTTGTGGTAGGATCTCTTCTTTATGAAGCCGGGGTATACACCTCTGATTTGGACTTGAATCTGCCCCAAAATCTCGGTTTATCTCGGTTCTGACCCAGTTCTGGCTTGGATCCATCCATACCTGTGTGACACTTGTGTTGGCAGTTCCAGAGTCTACTGCCATCAAGTAACCTTAAACCTGAAGCCACGTCATGTGTCATTACATGATCAATTATCCAGTAGAGAGAGAGATGCCTCTTGGTCATTAATAGTATCATGAATAGGTAAACAGGTCACATCCTGAGATGACAACAGGTCAGTGGAAAAAGGAGCTCTTAAAACTGGCCAAGTCATCCTAACCAGATCCTTCAAGAGTCTGTTGTGTTATCTAAAAAATAACATGTCTCGTACTTTTTAAATGTTACATTCTGTCTGTTTCAGAGGAATTGTCTTTCTTTCAGACATACTTTATTTTTCTTTTCTCCACTGCACACTACTGTATACTCTAACTTAGTACATATCTATTTAAAATAATGAGAAAATACTGAATGTGATTCATTCTGAATTCCAAAGCCTTTCAAAACAACAATAATACAACAACAGTCTCCTCACTGCCTTTTCACCTTGACATCAATAGCCACCTCATTAACAAACACGGGTACAGACACAAGGGCCCTCATATGTCTGTTATGAAATTAAACAGTCAATGTCACCAGAGAGGGCCGACGTTACAAATATTCCAACAATAACAACCAAAAAAAACCTTCCTAGATTATCATCAGTGTTTATGCTGGCCGCTCTTAATCTGGGCCACGGGGGACATACCTGTACGGTGTCAAACCCATAGGTAGGGTTACCTGCCCCTCGGCCCCTGCTACAATGGGGCAAAATCAAACCTGATCCGCCACATCCAGCAGGACTCTGGGTCCAGTCCAGAGGGGAGGGGAGGGGGCTGGCATTTCCGCCAGCTCAATGGCCTGGCAGTGCCACGGCTTAGACCTTCCCTCTCTCTCCTTCTCTCTGTACCCCAGAATGCCTCACCCTCTCTTAGTGCCTCACTCTTTTTCCTATTTTATCCCTCTATCCCTTGCCTTCCTTTCCCCTTACCTCTCTCTCTCTCTCTCTCTCTCTCTCTCTCTCTCTCCTTCCTCTGTGTTTTGGATGTATTAGAGTAATTGCTTGTCTCCAGGTACACGGTTAGGAATGGCTCCCACAGAAGGTGCTTCCGTCCCTCCCGTCTGTCCCTCAAGGAGTCACTGAGCCGTGGCCGAGCCCGAGCCGAGACAATACATGCTCAGAGAGGAGCGGAGAGCAGAGAGGAGCTGCATTGTCCACCCTGCCCACACAACAGAGGAAACACTTAATGAAGGGGGGGTCTGTTGCGGAGAGAGGGAGAGAGATAGATGGAGGGAGGGAGGGAGAGAGAGGGGAGAGGAGGCTCATTAGTGACCTGTGCTAATGAGGGTTGTGGTGACAGCAATAGAGAGGAAAAGGTGACAGAGGCCCTTGTTTTGGGTTTTTGCTCCTTTACCTCTCCATGTTGTTTTCGTTACCAAGGGTTTGCCTTCGCCTGCCCAGTCAGATCAACCCCATCTTTTCCTTATACACTCACACACACATGTTCACACACACACACACACACACACACACACACACACACAGACACACACACTCACACTCACACACATGTGCACACCCGCACACACACACACACACACACACACACACACACACACACAGACACACACACACACGTGCACAGACACATCTGTGTGCAAAGATACAGGAGGAGGCCAGATGCTGGAGCAGACAGTGATCAGCTATTACAGCTGCTGGGGATGAGTGTGTGTTTGCGTGTGCGAGTGTGTGTTTGCGTGTGCGTGTGTGGGTGTGTGTGGGCATGTGCATGTGAGTGTGTGTGTGTTTGTGCATCGTGTTTGTAATTGGCCCGTAGTGCTGCAGTGTTGTGTAGCCCTTCTTCCAGGTGCTGTTGGTCTGTGCGGCCAGCTGGATCATCCCTCCTGCCCTAACCACCACCCACCCCACCCCCATCAGCAGATGCCTCCGGGCGGACAAAAGCCTGGAGATGCTCCCCACCTGTCCCCCAGTGCCTCCAGACACCATCAACCCCCTTTCTCCCCGCTCCATTAGGGCGCCCGTCGCTCACACTTTAGAGAAACCCAAGTCGGAGCAGTTATCCAGTTATCCAGAGCTCCCCATCTGGCCTCAGAGCGACGCCATCGCCGGTGGATAGACAAGCAGTCCTGAGCGGCAGATGAACGTAAATGGGTTACGCCTTCGTGTTGTCGGTTCTCAGTGTGCGTGTGAGCGTGTGTGTGTGTGTGTGTGTGTGTGTGTGTGTGTGTGCGTGTGTGTGCGTGTGTGTGTGTGCGTGTGTGTGTGTGTGTGTGTGTGTGTGTGTGTGTGTGTGCGTGTGAGTGTGTGTGTGTGTGTGTGTGTGTGTGTGTGTGTGTGTGTGTGTGTGTGTATGAGTGTGTGTGTGTGTGTGTATATGTGTGTGTGTGTGTGTGTGTGTGTGTGTGTGTGTGCGCGTCTTTAATGAACGAGCCAGGTGACCAACACCAAACCTGAGATGGTCTCACAGTACGGTGTGCGCCATTTGGTAGAGTAAGAATAACAGGTTTGTTGTGCTGAGGTTGGATTGGTCTATTAGGTCTGCTTTGTTTCTTCGTCGTCCATCCAGGGTCCAGGCTGTGCCTCCAGTGGGATTGGGTATACCGGGAGCCCACTGGACAAAGGGCCCCTTCATCTCCATCTCCATCCCCAGCCTGCGCTGAGAGTTCAGCTTTCACAGGCTTATCAAGATCTTCTGCAAGTGTGCTGAAAAGCCAATCACAAATGTAAAAAAAGACCCCTGGGATTTAGGCCCCACCAGTAACCCCCCCCCCCCCCCCATACACGTAGGGCCGCCCACCGGGTGGAATTTGGCCTTGTGTACTAGCTAACAGGATGGTGGAAATTGTGGTGTGTTGTTGTGAGCTAAATGTGCTGAGAGTGAGATCCAGAAAAGTCTGTAAGACGGCACACACAGCAAAACTGGGCTTGATAGAGCGTCCAGCACGGGACACAGGACGGGAACATGAAGCAGGATGGACATGATGGGCCGGGGGGGGGGGGGGGGGCACAGAAGTGCATTTAAAAATAAACCGTTAACAAAAACATTCTCGCTGCCACGTTGGGGGTGCCGATGACCGCCCCCGGTAGGAGGGCGAAGAATAGTGTAATGATGCGTCGGGGCGGGCTGCCTGTCACGCATTCTATGCTCCCACCAGTACAGAGACGGATGGCCAGGCCTGGGGCCTGAGCGACAGGGATGATTCGCGGAGTAAATCACTTGTGGAAAGGTGAAATGTAGCCAGCGCGCGAGGCACCGTAATCCATTCCAGACATATGTGTAACATTAGGAAAGCAGGTGCAAACAATTGGGGCGGCTGTCAGTAAGCTGCGGTGATCTCTTTTGATATCTTAATTGTTAGTCGATCCGAGCACAATTTTTGGCAACATTGCTGTCCGAACAGACTGCCCCAGTCTCATCTGTCGGGGACGATTGGGAAAGGGTGGTGTGTGTGTGTGTGTGTGTGTGTGTGAAGAGGGATGGGGGGGCTTCTTATCCTCGGTCGGCAAAGAAGAAGTGTCACATGGATGTGTGTGTGTGTGTGTGTGTGAGAGAGAGAGAGGGAGAGAGAGAGAGAGAGAATGTGTTTTAGTGAGAAAGAGAAAACGTGTGTGTGACTGTGTGAGTGTATGGGTGTCTGGCCCATCCGGATTCTTTGAAGCAAATCGGGTCTGATTGCTGCCATTTCCGCCTGTGTCCCCCGTGCTCCTAGGGATTGGCCCCAACTCTGATAATTGGCTCCGTTTGAAGAACTACTGAAGAACGCAGACAAGAACCTGCCGCCCCTGCTTTTAAAGCGTGTATATCCACCGCCTCTGTGTGTGTGTGTGTGTGTGTGTGTGCGTGTGTGTGTGCATGTCAGACTGCGTTCACACGCTCTCTGCGGAGAAACTCCAGACGTGCATCCACGGGAAAATCGAAACAGAGGACTCCAAGCCATCGACAATTACCCCACACTCTCACTTCAACCAGGGCAAAAAGCACACACACCAACCCACCCCCCTCCCGCTGCACCCCGGCACAGCACACAAACAGCCACAAGGTAGCCATCGTTACAAAGACGTTATTTTATTCCCGCGGGGCTGACAGCGAATGGTCTAATCACAGTGCGGGGCTATAAGCAGAAGGGACTAAACCCCTGTTCCGTTCTAACCTTTTGTTGATTTATGTGGCCAGGGAGCCAGGGCTATTTGGAGGGAGGGGTGGGAGAGGAATGAAAGTGTTAACACCGGCTGTTGAAGAGGTGTGTGTGCGTGTGTGTGGAAGGGGACAGAGCGAGAGAGAGAGAGTTATGGGTTTTCTCAGCTGAGTCCCAAGCCAAGCTCTCTGGGCTTTTTGGATCACCACTCAGGGAGAACAAGAGAGAGAGAGAGAGAAAGAGATAAAGAGAGAAGGAGAGAGAGAAAGAGAAAAAAGAGAGAGAGAAAAGAAACAGAGGGGTAAAAGAGAGAGAGAGAGAGAGAGAGAGAGAGATAGGGAGAGAGAGAGAGACAGGCCGGAGCGGCGACGGGGCCGACAGGTTTGAACCCCGCAGCTGAACCGCTGACCCCGACCATCCATCAGCCCCGCCTGGCCTCTGACAGGGGAGAGCCACTCAGAGACGCGCGGGGGAGGGGACACCTTTGAGTGACAGGTGAGGGGGACCGTGACGGCCACGAGTGGCTGGAATGTGGAACCCACACTCCCAATTCTCGCCCCCTCACTTTTTTTCCCTCTCCGGTAACGGCTCAGGAGCGGGCACTCTCTCTCACTTCTCTCTCTCTCTCTCACTTCTCTCTCTCTCTCTCACTTCTCTCTCTCTCTCTCAAAGTTTAATGTACTCCACGATTTAGCCCCCTGAGACTCCCGACTGTGCAGCCATAATCCACGCTTAGACGCCCCCTACCAATCTCAATTCACCTCAGCTGTTCTGAAGGCCTCACTGTCAACCTCCATTCTCAGCCCAAGACATCGTTGGGGGAAAAAAAAAACCTTCCTGCTGCCACAAAAGAATCATTGCTCTCAGCTAGCAAGTTATCAGGGCTCACTGCACCTTCACAACACCAATAGTCCGGTCATTTCCACCAGTTAAACGAGAACGGGACAAACAAAAATACTATTGTGCGGCAATAATATGATCCAGCCAGTGGTTCCATTTTAACAGCTGTCCCTCTTTCACAAGTGCAGGGAAAGGAGTGAGCATAGGCTTCATAAATGGTTATTGGGGTGACAGTGTTTGTCTGTTTGACACACTGTAAAAGGGGGTCAGTGCTTTACGTGCCGAGGGGAGACGGTGCTCCCCAGCTCTCTTCCAACATGTATCACCACACCACCAACCCCCCCATCCACACCCAAGCCATTCATCCCAGGTCTGACAGAGGCATACAGTAAGATAAAGAGAGAGAGAGAAAGAGAGAGAGAGGGGGTGACATGTAGAGAGAGAGAGAAATGGAATAACAGAGTGATAGAGAGGAAGGGAAGTGGGATGAAAAGATGGAGGTGGAATGAAACAGAGAGAGGGGGAAAGAAAGTGAGAGAGAGTTGAAGGGAGAGAGATATATAGAAATACAGATAGAGAGAGAGAGAAAGAAAGAGAGAGAGAGAGAGAGAGAGAGAGAGAGAGAGAGGTAAAGCCATGAGCCAGCGAAAGCAGCGTTTTTAAATAGCAGGTATCTGGTGTCGGTCCACAGAGCCCCTCTCTGCTCCATCAATATGTTCCTTTGCCCTTGTCTGCGCCTGATATCTTTATCTTGTCAGGAACCCTCCCCTGCATTTTCCACCTCAGTGACTTCCGTCGAGGATCACTTGGTTCGGACCAGACGGGCCAGAAGCACTCTGGAGCACTCGCCCTGTAAAGCTCACAGAGCTATGTCAAATGTTACCTCCCACACACACACACACACACACACACACACACACTTAGCCAAACCTCCCTTATCATGCTCCTTCCCCACCAATACACCCCACACATCTACCCACTGTGGTCTTCAGAGGCTTTGTTATGAAGCTATCACTGGAGTACTTTCATCTACAGCTGCACTGTTGCAGGCCATTTGGGTTAAAGTGGGTTCCTGCGTAAAAAAGTGTGTTGTTTTTTCGTCTTTTTTAAAGTGCTGTATTTGTAAGACGTGTTTTTGTTTCTCTGCGTGTATATTTTGCCTGCCCCACACTCGGCCTGCCCTGAGTCAAGGTGTTATTGAAAGTCTGGTAGTGTTCGCCCTGCTAGGCTACAATCATGTAATTTCAGCGTCTGTTTTGCGATTCTTCTGTTCAGACGATGGCGAGGTGAAAATTGAAAGTAACATAACACTTAAATCAATGTTTTCACAACATTAAAGGAACATTTATGGTGACTTGGGCAAAGGCCTGAATGTATGTATGTGTGTGTTTGTGTGTGTGTGTGTGTGGGGGGGGCATAATTATGGTGTCATCTGGATAAATGGGCTTTTGCTGAATGTGACCACTGTACAAATGTGAATATAAGTGGCTCGAATGTGGCAGTGGTGCCAGCAAATTCAAACCTCTAGGAACACCACTTTTGCTTACTCTGCGCTTTTTACTGACTCCTCTGGAGATTGCACACAAATTAGCACACGGCAGAACAGGCAAGAGTACACAGAAATGATACCAGGGGACTGAGGGCAGTGACACGGGTGCTGTGATTTTTTCGGGTGGGTGTGGGCTGTCGATTGAATCTCCCAGCAGCCCTGGTTCACATCAGCACTCCCCCAGTCCATGGGAGCCTGGCTAAAGGCTGTATAATTGAACCTGGGCTAGACTGAGGAAGACATCCTCCATCCCTTCCTGTAATTTCAGGCTTACACACATGGTGAGGTGGGGTGTGTGAGTGTGTGTGTGGGGGGTTGGTTGGGGGGGGGGTCTAGGGAGGCATTGTGGGATGACAGATGTGGAGCTTAGGCGGGCATTGAGGAGGAGGCCGCATGTCATCGCAGGGTCATCCGCGACTCCTGTGGCGGGGGAAAAGGGGGGGGGGGGCTTTGGCGGGCGTGGGAGAGACACCTGAGAGAGACGCGCCACTAAACACCCCCCTCCCCCAACCTCACTCTGCCCCCAAACCCACCCCCACCCATCCATTGATCAGGGCTAGGCCGTGTCTCTCCTTCCCTGCGACAAGAAGACGGACACCTGTGAGACGGCTGGCTCTCTGTCCTGGACAGGCCCCTGGTGGGCAGGATAATCATACAAATTCTACTACCCACACACCACCATCACTACTTTATATAAGTTACAGAGTTTGTGTGAGTGACTTTGTTTATGCATGTTGTGATTTTGTAGTTGGAAGATTATGGTTCCTTGTGTGCATGCATGTATGAATGTACTTGTGCATGTACACAGATGTGATGTATATGCATTCATGCATATGCATGTCTGGGTATGTGTGCATGAACTGTGTTCATGTAAAAATATGTGTGCATGCATGTACATGTATGTCTGCCTCTGCGTGTGCGCATATGAGAGAGAGATAGAGAGAGAAAAAGAAAGAGGGAGAGAGAGAGTGTGTGTGTGTGAGTGTGTGTGTGTGTGTGTGTGTGTGTGAGTGTGTGTGTGTGTGTGTGTGTGTGTGTGTGTGTGTGTGACCGAGATAAAGTGTGAATGAGTCATGGGGTGCAGTGGCAAGGCAGATTGTATGCATTTTAACAGCAGTCAGTCAGTTACCTGTTCATATCCGATGGCTCAGTCCGGCTTGCCTTGTGCAGATGGCTATCACTTTCCCGTTGTGAAAATCAAGCTTATGCAAACACTGAGCAGGACGCATTGACTTTCATATCACGGTGGATATATTTGAGTTTGTGTGTGTGTGTGTGTGTGTGTGTGTGGGCAGATCCTTTAGAAATGTCTGTCAAGGTCCAGTGCTCCTGTGAAAATCATTAAAATTGAGCATTAGGCCATCACTTCCTGACTGATGGGCAGGTGATCACCTTTTCTTTCTTTTTTCCCTTTCATTCAGACTTTTTATTCCATTTCTGAACATACACAGCCTAATGCCTGCCACTGAAATACCCTTCTGAATAGCAAAATAGCTACATGTATTACACTGAAGCAATTGACAATATTTCCTCAAAAGGTGGTAAATATATTTGATTCAATTTAAGTAAAGACCGTGGTTTTGGGGTAGATTCATTTTAGATACAATTAATAAGTGCAAGTTTGAAGTTAGGTGTGCCCTGCTGTTCCTGCTGTACATTGTTTTCAACTCACAAAACAAACACATCTGTTAATGCAGAATGCATTGAAAAACAAAGTTTTCATTTTACAAATTGGATGATGTCTTGTTTCCGTGCGTTGCTTATATGTCAAGCATTTGTATGTTTTCTTATGCTCCGTTTATAATCGAGATATTTTATTATGGTCTGAAGATGGGAACTTGAACTGAACTCAATCAAGCGTCCTGAAATTCAATATTCTTTGTGCGACCAGAGATTTGCTCTCGCCGACTCCCTTATGGAATTTGTCATCATGTGATTTGAGTCCCTCATCCTAAGCCACCATGATTATTGATCTGTCTTCTATGACGTTGGGTAGCTGTAACATGGCGAACACGGGCAAGGATGGTTTGTAAACCACAAAACGTCTTCTGTGTCTTTTATTTTGTCAGGACACTGAGAGGGTTGTATTTTTGCCGGTTTACAAAGAACAACATCAACATCATTATTATTATTATTATTATTATTATTATTGTTAATAATAATAATAATAATAATAATAATAATAATAATAATAAAGGTTAATAATAATAGGCTAAGCTATGCTATATGCTATTACATAGTTTGCATATATGGACATTTTTAACAACATATTTTATTATCGCCTTTTGTCCATTTTTTTAATTATTATTTTGGTAGGCTCCACGCCTTATTATGCAACAAGAAACCCTTGAGAACTGGGATACACGCAAAATATTTCCCTTCATAATTAACTCTTTCCTTTTATTAATATGAAATATCCATAATATTAGCAGTGTGTGTAACTATGTAACTTATTGAATAGGCAACGCGTGATTAAAATCATTTTTATTAATCATTTGGGAAAGAACTGTAACTGAATTAAGGTATATGAAACACATAAAAGGAAAAGAAAAGAATGCATTATAGTTTCTCAATTTAATTCTTGTCCAAAAACATGACACCCGATCCAAGTTGATGAGGGCAGCAAACTCATTTTCCTTTTTAAATGCATAGCGTAATTAAAATATGTAAAATATGTTTTAACTAATTTAACTTTAACTTTTTTGTTTAAACTAATTATCCAGAAAATTACTAATTATTCAGCATTGAAGAGAATTGACCAAAGCTGTCAGCTAGACCTATAGCTTAGTATTTGTCACTCCGATGAATATCCAAATACCATTTTAAAGCATAATTTGAGATGACCCTTAGGCTAACGCACATATAGCCTACCCGTTCTTCCACATTCAATGTCCAACATTAAATATCCCCCACATAATTAATACTAATGTGAAGACAGGGAAATAAAATACATTTAAATCTAAAAATGTTTTTACATGCAGGTAAATTCTTGAAAAAATCAACAACGGGAGAAACAAATTGCACAAATTTACGCATAGTCCAACCAACTAATCAGGCAGCACGTTTGTAAACACCACCATGAAAAACCTCTCCACTAACCTATAGCCAAAAGATCTTATTATGATAATGAGGCTGTAAGCTATCGTCTTTCTTGCTTTCAAAACACTGTCGATTCGTCTTCAGTCTCTGCTCAGAGATGCATGCATATGCACCGCCATCTGCCGGAAAGTTGAAGAAAATGAATCCACCTCTGCATGGACCGGTGTTGTAAACAAAATGGCCGGTGTGTCGTGAGTTTTGAGACCTAGTAAAATTTGAATGCAAGTTAATACGAGACTTAACAGAGTCGAGTTAAGCTACTACTTTACATTTACGTTACAAAAATGTTGCGCCCTCATACTTGTTCAATCGAACGGCACATCCGACTGCAGTAAATTAAGAGTTCTCACAATAGGTTCTTAAATGGGGTGGAGAGAGACGTCGGGTGCATAGCTCAGATTGCATTTCATTGTTTAATGGTCTGAGTGCTATTCACTGGGCCACTGTGAAGCATATTCCTGGGAACTGTCCCTTAACTGAAACTCTTGCTGCCGCGACCCCATCTCGCCCCGCAGGCTAAAGTAATGATGCAGGGTCCTCACAGCCACATAAATAACCGAAAGCCCCAAAGGGCTGCTGCCTAGCGCACAGGTGCTATGGGAACTTCAGTAACGACCCCGCGAGCTGTTAAGGGCTCAGTTACGGACTGACCCCTGGGGTCCTTGTCTCTGGTAACGGGGAGCGAGGCCTCCATCAGGCCCAGAGTGGACCCAGGGGTGGCATTAATGATGCATGAGCTTCAAGAGGGTCCATAAATGATAAATAATCATCATAAGTCATGCAGGCCTCGGCCTGGGCCTGTCCCGTAACGTTGCCCCCTCCTTGGATGCGCTATCACAGGCTAATTTGTTAATACTGGGGCCCTTGAGAAAGCTGGTGGAACTCCCCGGAGGCCCTTGAAAAACAAGCGCTCCGTCAACGGGAGGATATCCCAGCGCCCCCTGCGTCAGCGGTCAATGAGAAGGCTGTGAGGTCCGTGACATTAGGGCCTCTGGAGGATATGGGGATGGTGTGAGTTTAGTGCATGTGTGTGTGAGTGAGTAAAGTGTGTGCGTGTGTGAATGACAGCGTGAGTGAGTGTGCATGCATGTGTGAATGTGAGTGTGTGTGTGTGTGCACAAGTTTTGAATGAAGGAGTGCATGTGTGTGTGTCTATATGTGCCAGTGAGTGTTTTGGTCTGGGGGTTCTGGTGGTCAGTGCTCAGGCCTGACATCCCTGTCCAGGGAACTTCAGCCGTGTGTGTGTCAGCTTCAAAGCCTGGGCCTGTGAGCAGAGAGGCCCTGTCTGTCTGTCTGCAGCCCCCACCCCGAGTCCCAGTCCCAGCCCCAGCCCCCCCTTCAGAAGCCCGGGGAGATCAGTGTGGGACGCCGGGGGCAGCTTGTCTGGAAGTGTGGGCTGACGTATGAGGACAGAGTCTGAAACTGCCGTCTGCCTCCTGATTCCCACATGAACCCCAGCTTCTCTCTTTCCTTCAGTCTCACTCTCGCTCGCTCTGTCTGTCTCTCTCGCCCTCTCCCTCTTTCGCCCAGCCTCTGTGTGTCCACTTTCTCTCCATATCACTTTTTCAGTAGTTGCACTCTCCTATTCCTCTCTCTCTTTCTTTCTCTCCCTCTCTCTTTCTCTCCCTTTGTCTGGGATCCCTTCACTTTTTTGTCCATCACACACTCACACATTTCCCTCTCCCTGGATAGCCCATAGCAGTCATGATGAACAGCAACAGACTTGAGTGTTCAGTCTATTCTACAGAACATGAGAAAAACAGATATTCTCTCATCCTCAATAATGTGCTGGATGGCACCATTTGCTCTCTCTCCCCCCCCCCCCCCCCCCCTCTCTCTCTCTCTCTCTCTCACTCCCACTGTTGTTTTCCCATGTTTTTCAGACTTACAGGTCTAGGCGCTGTGAATGAAAAATGTCTCCCTGTCCAAATTATAGCCTCGGCCCTTCTGGCGTGCACAGCATTCAAACGAAAACCCAGTTAATTGTGGTGCTCCGACCGTCATCCTCCTGATTCGTATTTTGCTTGGCTGCACGGGCACTGCAGCGGTCGAAGCCCAATTGCCCGGTGCGGAGTAGAATACATGATTATTATTCAGATGGCCTGGCCTGGTCAAGGGCCCAGGCTACCAGGGGAACGTCGGGGATTTTTTCCTGGTTGGTGATGTCATGGCGGGTGTTTTCTATCTCAGCACAGATCAGCACCGTGACATTTCCTCCCCTGGCTTAGCGTGTGTGTGTGTGTGTGTGTGTGTGTGTGTGTGTGTGTGTGTGTGTGTGTGTGTGTGTGTGTGTGTGTGTGTGTGTTGGGGGGTGCTGGCAGGGTAATGATTTTTCAGAGCCCGCACACTCTCTTTCCCGGGGTCGGCATTATTGCAGGAGGCATTTCTTTCTTGTTTTCGAGGGATTAGCAAAGCGCCACATCTTTGTTGTATTACATTCCTGAATAGCAATAAGCCGGTCGAGGTCCCACTGAGACCCCACACTGTCAGCGCGGCGCTCGCAACGCCAGCGTAGAGGGCAAATGCCTGCCTGCACGGGGACGATCAGGAATGCGCTGAACCGCCCCCTGCCGACCCTACCCTGCTCTGCCCTGCTCCGCCATCTCTTTCTGACGACCAACAAAAAATGCCCCACGTTGGGACAACTCCGTTTGAGATGGTTTTAAAGTTATTTGAATACTCCCACAACATGATGCTATGCACGATAAATACAGGGCAGCTAGTCTGAATGTTTTGTTTTAGTGCTTAATAGTATGATACAGTAAGACTAATGTATGCACAAAAACAAGACCGAGAATACCTAGCTCGTCATTTGAGACCGTCCTACGTCTTCCGCTGTTGACAGCAGACTTTGTTGTGTGATGTAGGCTAGGCGGCATGCAAATCACTTGACCTCATGTGACAAATTCTTCTTGCGGCCACCTAAGAACATCTTAAGACAGAGAGACATCCCATAATATGTCAGCTTAGGAGCTCCTAGAAGACAGCAGGGTGATAAGCTGTGAGGAGAACTCCAGTAGGTTATCTACCAACCCGTCAGAACAACCCTCCACATTAGAAAAAAAAAAACTATTTGGCATGCTCTATGCTGACAAGTTTAAAGAAGTAAAGCATCAGCCAGGGGTTTGTTACCTGACTCAGGTGAAGGGGAAGTGACAGCAGTGGTCCTCGTTGGTCCTGGGAGGAAACCAGCCTTTGTCCCGTGGCCGGACGCACCCCTGGCGAGACGCAGGGAGTTTGGTTTTATTGCCCCCCGATAAAACAGTGCAGCAGGGGGGGGTGAAATGGACTGAGTCAGACAGGCAGCCTCCTTGTCTCATGCCTAAGCTTATGAAGAACAATCGGAGAGAGAGAGAGAGAGAAAGCGATCAGAGAGAGAGAGAGAGAAATCACACATCTCATTTCTCACACCCGCCTTTCTCTTCATGGTCAAAATTGCATTTTATGTACATTCCCCCCTTCTCTTCTGCAGATGGGTTAAATATGACATCAAAGGCCCTTTAATGTTTCACAGTTACTCTCAGGTTTCGTGCTGGTATTGAGTTCAAACTAGTGCACAGTGCATTTTTACAGTAGATTTAATGGATCACAATCCATAATCAGATTATCACTGGCTTAATGTATAACAAATTTCACTAGGTAAAAAAACACATTATTCCCGGAGAAGAGGATCTTTTTAAAATTCAATATTTGTACCAGAATTGAAGTAGGGCAGACTACTGGTATGGCAGGCTTGTAACAGATTAAACAGGATATGGAGTAGTCTCATAAGAGGAGAGAAGAGAGTTAGACATACTTTTTGTAAGCAGTTACACATGCAGGCACATGTCTTGACCCCCCCTACCCCCCCCCCCCCAAATGTTTTTAATGTGGAATTTTTACAGACATAATGTCGCAATTTAAGACTCATTTCCTGTAGGGGATTCACTGTACAGTATGTATGCAGGGTCATCCGCATTACGCTGAGTCGAAGCGTGCACACATATCTTCAGAGGATGGTAATAAATGCAGAGGGATAAATAGTGGGCGATCTCCTACGAGCTCTGTGGGAAAATATCACTAATGGTTTGTTTTATCACGGCCTCGTTCGCTATGCAGAGCGGGCCACCCCAGCGGTGCTTGTGTGCGCTCCTCGCTCCTGCTAACAGATGTGCGGTGAGACAATACAGCCAGTTTAATTAGCCGCTCAATTTCCGATCACTCCAACTTCCAACGCCAGCTGCCAAAATGTCGGTTAAAAAACACTTCCAGGCTGAAAACGCCCTTAATTATCTGTTGTCGTTATTTTAATGGACAATACAGCAAAACTTGTCTCAGGAGGAGCATAGCCTACAAATACAGACAACCTCTCCTTTCCAGACCGTGCAAGGCTAAAGTGGTTGTCATGACAATGATCCATAGATCATCACTCACCTAGCAACATGTGGGCTGCCTTCCCTTTAAAACAGATAGATCTGCCTTGACCCTTTTTTTACATGCAGGCCTATAAACATGCTGTAAAATAGTGGGCTAGTGATAGTTTGCCTTCGTCACTCGTGTTCGGCTGGGATGAGCCAGAGTGTTGTGGTGTAAATTGGAAACACGGTGGGAGGATGGATGGCTTCCATGAGTCTGGGGCTGAGGGAGCCGGCTTATGATGTAAGAGTACAAACATGTAGTGCAGGGCAGCGGTGCTCGAGCTAATCAAGGCAGGCTTCCTCTACTGGGACAGGGAGGCAGCATGCATCTCTCTCTCTCTCTCTCTCTCTCTCTCTCTCTCTCTCACTCACACATACAACATTTTTCCTTATAACTTGGTGGGTTGCTCTCCCTCTACTCATCTTCTCTCTCTCTCTCTCTCTCACTCTCTCTCTCTCTCTCTCTATGTTCACCATTTCCCACCTCCTTCAGCCTCCCCTTCATTGGCCCATCGCTCATACATAATCTCTAATCTCATTTAGGTGCTGATTGTGTGTGCACTCCTCGTGGGCAGGATGACATGGGTGGTGATGGTGTTGGTAGTGTGTGTGTGTGTGTGTGGGGTGGGGTGGGGGGTGGTGGGCACATGTGAAATCTCTCCATCGTCCCTGCGCTCTCTGCCCCTTGCATAAATAAACAGGAATGTCCCATCATCCATCATGATCCTGATTCCACCACACAGCACAGCAGGAGCATGCCCAACAAAAACAAGGCTTCTGTTTTCCATCTGAGGGAGTGTGTGTGTGTGTGTGTGTGTGTATGTGTGTGTCTTTTTCTCTCTCTCTCTTTCTGTCTGTCTGTATGTGTGTGTGTGTGTGTGTATGGGTGTGTGTCATGCAGGGACTGTGTCAAATGCAGAAAACAGGAGGATGTCATAGAGTACTTCAGGTGGCACGCTTTGATAGTCACGGCACTGAAACACAAAACCACAGCTTCTAAACTAGGATTATACAAATTAGTTTCTTTTTTCCCCCTTTCTCTTTCTCCCTCTTTCTCTCCACCTCCGTCTTTCTGAGCTTGTAATTAAGGCTTAATGTACACCCTACTTACAAACATTTACTGTCATTCTGCATTTTAACATTCTTCAGGGGTGTCCACACTGCTCGCCCAGGCTTCAGAAGTGGTGGTTATTTCGAACGTAAGTGGCAGTGATTATGGTCTGCGATTCGGAACGGGTATTTGCGGAGGACTCCCGGGATAGCTGCCTTGGCCAAGGGATTGTTTGGTTTGTCACCAGCCGTCTAACCATCTGAGCGGCGTTTTGCCACAGCCTCCAGGTGCATGACATCTGACTTGTGCTACGAAATTAGCTCTCTTCTGCCATGTCATTCGATGCTAATTCAATGTATATCTGGCTCATGCAAAGCACGGTTCATTTTATCGTGCATTGATGCCAGTGCATTACTGACTTTTGTAATTTACATGAAATCAGATTCGGCTTTATTGGCACTGAGCAAAGTGCAGATACATAAGAAATTAAATGCAGTTGCGATCTAACCAGATGTGCATAAGGAAAACATTATTTAGTGATTAAGAGTGAGGTGTATAAAGTCAATATGTGTACTGTATCCCACAGTAGGCTATGTGTTAAGAGGTAAAGCAGCTTGCGCAAAACAGATCTGAGAGTGTACAGAGTAACTGTAGCTGTGATGTGGAAACAAGAATAATGCATATAGATATGTCCAAATGTACATTTTGTAAATCAGTTTTACAACATTACATTGTCATAGGAAAGGTTTTCTTGTACATATTTACAAACATATGTGTGTAGTAGCCATGAATTTGTTTGTTATTATGTAGTTTTCAATACAGTTTGATGCAGAATTACAGTGTGCTGCAGATTTATATGACTTTAGGCAGGCTGTTTGTGGTGTTTAAAGCATAAGTTATATTCAAGGAGCAACAATCTTTGGATTTGTACTCACTGCAAAGACCATGCTTCATCAAGCCCGTGGCTAGGCCACAACATCTCAACAACCACTATATTTCTCCAGCATCTTTCATCAGCAATTTCCTTTCACATTTACTGGCCAGAACACAGACATTAAAGAGCTGTACCGCTCCTAGTGGTTGGATGTATAACAGCATGGGATTCAAATGGGGACACATCTAAAAGTATTTTTGCAATGGAACACTATGTATTTTTTTAAACTTCATTCACTAAGGTACACCAAATACACAATCTATCTTTGAACTTTTTCATAATTATACTCTACAAACAGAATAAACCTATAATAACACTTTTGCTTTTTTTGGCTTACATGATAAAGGTGAAGTCATGGAAACACTAATTAATCTGGCGTTATAGTTTATCATGATACATCAGAGTAGCGTTGTTAATTAGTCTAGGAAAATAAACTGTATAAGAACACTTAGTCTTTTAATGTCCATTTGGAAAGGGTAGATATATTTTAATTTATTCTGCAATTAGAATTGTTGAAAACATGAATGTGAAGTCAAAGTGCCTAATTCATAGACCTTATTGCGGAGTGCATCTGATAAAGGATTTAATATAAATGTAAAGCACCATAACAACATTAATGTGTGGTCTGTCACTGTGCAGTTATACTCTTTTAAATCACACAGACACACACACATAAACACACCCACAGAACCCTCCTCACTCATCCATTATGCACACTCGTGGCCAGGATTACATATCTACATATGGACAAAATCTCACACAATAACAGTCTGCACCAGTCTGCTTATTTGTGTGATACTGATTCTCTCTCTCTCTCTCTCTCTCTCTCTCTCTCTCTCTCTCTCTCTCTCTCTCTGTGTGTGTGTGTGTGTATTTGTTACTGAGAGAGATAGTTGATAAGTTGATTAAACACTGGTTAAATGTGTCCATCATGTGTTTGGACACCTCTCCCATCCACACCCTTCCCACCATCGATGTGTCGTACCGACAGTCCACTCAAACAGTCCTCTCAGACCTTTATGGCACAGAAAGTAGCCTCATGTCTGGGCCGTTGCAGTGACTGATCTCCCCAGATTTCTGTAACACTGCAGGCTTCCTTCCCTCTTCACCCTGAAAGGATGCCAGTTCTTGAAATTCTTTGTAATGATCTGGTTAAGATATCACAGCTGCCACCACTGCTGGGCCATTGTACAGCTATGGGTCCATAAAACAGTGTATAAAAGGAGGGAAAACAGTCTGCAGTTCTTCGGCCCTTGCATGTGGACTTTATTTGGAGAACCTCCGAGAGAGGAGAAAAAGAAAGAAAAGAAACAAAAAAAATGCCATGCCACTCTCTGATCAGCTCGGAACGGATTGGATTTAATTAAAGCTCTCCTCATCGTACAATCTGTCACTGACTGCGTTCATTTACCAGCATGTGCTCTGTGATTAAAGAACTCCCTGTGCCCCTCGCTCCTGCGCCGACGAGTGCTGACTACATGCACACACACGCACACGCACACACACACACATATACACACACACACACACACACACACACATATGTATACACATACACATATATACACATGCACACACACACACACATACATACAGACATGCGCATACATATAGAAACACGCATACACATACCCACACACACACAAACACACACATGCATGCATACACACACACACGCACGCACACACACATGCATACACACAGGCATACACACACGTGTACATGCATATGCAGCATACACATGCACATACTGTATATACAGACATACACACACTCACACATACTGTACAAGCACACTCATACATACACAAAATCAGACAACAAACGCAGCTGCCTCAGCTTGGTTCTGAGGGAATTCTCCAGCAGTGAGGCAAATCCCCACATCATGTTCCATCGTGTCCCATCATGTTCCGGTTCTGCTCGGCCGACGTGTACAGATCGCTGGTGCCGCTAATGTATCTCTGCCTGCTTCGACAATCTCAGCCATAATAATTAAAGATACGCTGCATCTTGGCCCCTCATTAATCATGGCTTATATGGACTTTGAAGCCATAATGAAAAACAGCCTGACCAAAGGCCAAAGCGCTGGTTTATTGTGTCTATACAAATTGAGGGAAGTGCAAGGCGGTATGCCCCATTTCTGACCAAACCCCTCACCCCCCCAAACACACAAACTCTGTGCACACACACACACACACACTCACACACACACACACACGCTCACACACACACACACACACACACACACACACACACACAGGAAACGAACATGAAAAGCCAAAAAGATAAGACTTGTTGTTTCTCTGAGTGGAAGGGAGTAGTTTGGGGGGGGGGGGGGTAGCATGTTTTATGTTAATGAAAACCATTAAGAGCTTGCGGTCGGAGTTGTGTGCTGTGCTGTTTGGGATGTGTTAATGATGAGACACAGTGCTGCAGCTGTCTTCAGCACCGAGTAACGTTGGGTCCCGTAACATCATTTGCTGGTGTAATATAGATTTGTGCTTATTCATGAGAGAGATCCATAGGTGATTGATGACAGAAGAAATGCATAGCGACACAAAGCCCAGTTTTGGTGAGTGGCCAATTCTGGAGAGCCTCGCAATTATTACGCTCAGCCTGGGGATTCTCTGCTATTAAGAAGCATATATTACCCGACAGGGTTGTTGAATATAAAAGGCTCAGGTTTATAACTGCAGAATTAAGTGTTGCTGTCTTTTAGTGGCTCAATGTTTTATCCTCCCAAAACACTGCTTTCCTACTGTCAAAGGACCGACTGAGGCTGTGCTTCACATAACAACAACTGTGCCGCTGTTCGAAATGACTGAAATCTGGCACACACATCGGAATGACTATAAAAAAATGCATGGGAGACGTATCAGGAAGATGCGGCAGAGAGAGAGAGAGAACAGAGACACTGTGTCTTCTCTCTCACCCGTAAAACGTGATATATCGGCTTTTTGTGAGGGCTTTTATTTTGCCGTGCTGCTGATGAAGATGTACAGCACAGTGGTGTGTGTGTGTGTGTGGGGGGGGGGGGGGGGGGGCATGGGCCTAAAGGCTCAGAAGGAGATTCTTTAGAGTTACTATGAGTCTGAAGCTACAGAAATAATCTACATTTAATCATTTACTGGACAGCTATCCATGTTGCCTGCTAGTGTTGGTTTGTCCAAATTTCCAGATAAGCGGGCACCTTCATCGAGACCATAACTATCACAGATAGTTTCCCCAAAGGTTGGGTATAGCTCATGAGAACACCATTCGCTTGAAACAATGAAAATAGCAAAGATGTGCATTTGCAGGTATTGGGGAACATGACTTTGGACTGTAATCATTACAGTGAGTTTCCTCCACACCCACCTCCTAGTTGTATGTGTGTAGAGGCCAGTTGGACTCACTCAGAGGCCCAGAGGCTCTGTGAAGTGGGGATCTATTCCATTATAGGGGGGGCACTGTGACCACTTGGTTCTGGCTGTGTGAAGCACCTAGGCCTGCACTGCCTCGGAGCCGAAAAAAGCCTCACAGCCAAAGACAACTGCGTTAACCTCTAGAAAAGGCCAGCGGGCCAGAAGCAGCCAACGTGAGGGATGTGGCGAAAATACACACAGACGAAAAGGCAGACCTCTCCTCCGAAATTTGGCATGGGCCTGAGAATAAACAAGAGATGAAGGAGGTGTTTTTTTCTCTCTCTTCATTTCCCTCATTTTGAACATGGATGGAAAAGACATAAGCCCTTCGGCCCGCTCCGCAACAGCCGCGCGCCAAAACCAAGAGCGAGCCGTCGTCGCAACAATTTGCTGGTGGTTTGCCATGGCACCGTTTCTTCATCAAGGCCCCGCCATTTTATAGAGTGATTCTGACAGGAGACAACGGTCAGATGAAAGTTTAAGTGCTGTGCAATTCTTTTTTTCCCTCTCTCTCTCTCCCCCTCTATTCCTCTCTCTTCCTTAAATAAACAAGGAAAAGGCTGCCATCGTGCGCTGGAAAAATGCGGGTGTTTATTTGAAGGCTAACTACTGTTTCAGGAATCTGTGGTTTGTCAGCGTGCCTCGCAGGTGAGCTCACCCACCACCACCGCACATGTCAGGATGGAGGCCAGAGTGAGACCAGTGCCCAGCTCTTTCTCTCCCTTTCTTTCTCTTTCTTTCTTTCTTTCTTTCTTTCTCTTTATTTCTTTCTTTCTTTTCCCTCTCTCATTTTTTTGCCTTCTTCTCCTTCACCACTTTCTCTTTCCTTTTCTCTCTCCTCTTTCCTTCTCCCTCACTCCCTGATTCTCTCTCTTCCACCTTCCCTTTCTCTCACTACCCCCCCCCCCCCACACCCCTATTTAGCTGGCTCATACAATATTTTGCTGGTAGTCAAAACAAAATTAGATGGGTTTGTTATCTTAAAAATTAGCTCAGGACTCAGAAGAGATCCAGGTCAGCATGGCGAGCTGGTAAGGTCATGTGTTTGTCCATGAACTCACTCTTGTCATCATGAATACACTTTTTTGTGGCCGGTTTCATGGGCCATTCAGAGGTTATAAAGTCATGAGACGCCACACATTCAACACTGTAGAAAACCTCTATTTTCAACCCATAGAGGAATTTATAGATAATACAGACTGAAGGAAAACAAATAAATAAGTAAACACAGTTACTATACACAGAATAAACTTACTGTAAAAAAAACTACATCCACATAAAGAGTGTCCATGTCGAATTTCATCTGAACCTGGCATATCAGTCCAGAAAGGTGACCAAAACTTCCGATAGTAATTATTGTCTTTAAACAATGCCGCCATCTAGTGGAAACTGGATCTGTAGTCTTGTATTATGCTACAGTTGAGAGTAAGCACCAACAAAACCTGCACTAAAAGTTGATATCATGGGATTTGAAAGTATGTTTTCCAGTAAGCCTGTATGAGAACCACAGAAACAAGTTGAGGTACACGTTCAAAGGAATGAATTCACATTTCGTTATCTTATTGGGTCACAGATGGTTTAGATAGTTATATAGTGCTATTAAGATCCATGTGAACCAAAGCTGATATGAACAGTGCTGAAGTCCTTCAATCCAGCCGTAAACAGTGCCATCAGTCACATGTTGAATACAAGTGCCGAATTAGTCAGAATACTTTAGGAAGTGTGCTTGTAGGTAAGGGAGAAGTAAAAAGTGCCTTTAAAATTCTGCTTAATAAATATAAAGAAATGTACAGTTCAACCCAATAACTGTCACACAATGCATTAAAGTGCTTAGAAAACTGTTTGAGCCTATCAGATCTGTAGAAAGCGTTTCATTCGTGGTGATATGACCAACTCAGGCCCCTGTCTCTCCATGTTGTCCACCTCATCAGCCACTCGCTCCTCTGTCTTCACCTCTTCCCCCTGGTGTAAGAGGCCGTAGTACACACACAGCAGGCCCAGCCCCACGCACAGGCCCGCGCTGATGATCCCAGTGCCGTACTCGTACCTCAGCACCTCTGGCTTCCACATGCACAAGAGTAACGGGGCTGAGAGGCTCTGGAAGACGTAGAAGATGTAGTAGATGGTCATAGGCGCCCTGGTCGCCTGGCCCTGGATGTTGAAGAAGGTGAAGACGAGGATGATGCCGACGATGGCGCGGTACAAGACCTCCAGGGCTTTCGATGTGCAGAAGTCGGTGCGCTGGAAGAAGGCCCACGCCGTGCTGAGGAGCCACACCAGGGCCATGTACAAGATACTGAAGGGACTCAGCACCAGGAGCAAGCTGAGACTGAAGATACGCGTGGTGATGGCGAAGAGCTTGTAGAGGAGGTAAATGATGGTGGGCAGACCGTTGGGCATCTCCTTCAGCTGGGGGAGAGACCTCCGGAGGCAGCGACGGTAGTCTACCACGGCCCAGGCAACGTTTAAGAAGGATGCAGCCATGGAGAGATCTGCACAAATAACACACACCAAAACATAATCAGCTATAAAGTCACTGTGTCCTATGTGTAAGAAATATCTTGCATAGTGTCACTACTTCTCATGTGCTCAGGTTGATATCTGTTCTGGTGATTAGAAATAAGAAATAACTAAATATGTCATGGAAAGCACCCAAGGCCGTAAACATGATGTCAACATTGGGGGGGACCAAATCTGTGGTGCGGTGTGAATTTCAATAACAGAATTTCAATTCACATTTCCTGCCATGCAAAAATATTATTAAAATCAC
The DNA here is from genome assembly GCF_018492685.1 of Alosa sapidissima. Taxonomy (NCBI): domain Eukaryota; kingdom Metazoa; phylum Chordata; class Actinopteri; order Clupeiformes; family Clupeidae; genus Alosa; species Alosa sapidissima. The sequence goes on along the minus strand of NC_055973.1, from coordinate 12,658,271 downwards.
AAACAAGTCATTAGTTAAGTCAGTCAATTAGGATATACCAAACTTTTGAGGGACATAGGCACGGATGGATTATGAACCTCTGGGCATAGATGCAAAAAAAAAACCTCCCCTGTTAAGATAGGGGCGCCCGGGGGCATACTTCCCCGGAAGACTTAAAAAAAATGACCCTTTATAATTATGACGACTTGTGAGTTTTGTGGAAATAGAAGAGAGGGGCAGAGAAGCAACTTCACACAGTCTTAGGCTTCAGGGCCCCCTGAGCTCTTGGGCCCAGTAGGTCCATTCAATAATCCATCCCTGGATATAGACCTGTGGAATGACTCCATTTGTCCAAAATGTATATTTTAAAAGAAAATACAAACTAGAGTATCTTTGATAACCTCTATATTACACTGAATGCTTACTCATAGGTTTGGACCTATAGCCCAATCATATTTTGTATTTTGATTTTATTATTCTGGCAGCTAATCACACAATTTTAAGGTAGTTTGAAAGGGATGGGATTCAAGATAGGCTAGCCTACTAAGTCAGGTCCCTCTTCTGTCTGACTCACCTCAAGTTACCCTATGCATTATAGGCTGGTTCCTGACAGAAATTACGTTTTGTGTTAACATGTAGAAACACAGCCTTTATTTGGTGAATGGAGGTGGAAATTCCTTTCTTTGGTTATTGTCCGCGATTCACATTAACTGTAGGCTATCACCGCCATTGTAAAAGTTTTTTCAACTTTTGTGCCATCGCCACATTTGAGTGCTATGTTTTGCCTGCATGGATGCGCAATTGAGCGTGCATCTAAATGTAACATGCAAGATGCTAGCCTGGCGAGCCAGACCCACATTAAAATGTAGGGTCTGGGCACTCACCGTTCGCAGTGCTCAGTCCGAGGGGCGGGATAATCAGTTGTATTTCAAATTACCTCTGCACGCAATAGGACGCAATAGGATATTTGTTTTCAAGTAGCAGGGAATTCAAGCCAAACCGTTGCAACTCTGCCATCAATCGTTATGTTAAGCCCACCAAACGACTCTAAACACGATTTCATTGGCCTGATTAAGTTTCGATTTCTGGAGCTCACAAGCCAACGGAGAATTTAATTTGCTGCCGCTAGGGGCGCGTCTAGATTTCTAGGCTAGCAAGATGCAACAACCATTTCTAAGAGGCTTATAAACCGGTTCATTTCTGACATTACTACTAGCATATGAATGCATTATTTATGTTGTAAGACATGTGAAAGAAATTAATGACACAGGCACGCACAAATTCAAATAAAAGGACACATTCGCTTTTTCACTTTCGCTATCATTGCGAGAAAATAGGCTACAATATGGAATTGCTTCAAAAGTTCCCTTTGAGTCTGATCAGCTTCAAAAATGAATGGGGTTTCCTTAGACAATGCTACACCTTTCCAACAAGTTTTGTGAGAATTGTACCGTATCTTTTGCGATATTGTTGACAGCCCGCGCAGGGTGCAGGAAGCTTTTGATAGCGCACGCCTCAAACGATAAACGCAAAACCTCCAGGACAAACCACTCACAGTGTAGGCTACTCTCTCTAAAACCATCAACAGGTCACTAATTTGTGCGTTATTTACGTTTGATTGCATTTCAGATGGCGGGACTTGTTGGTTTCCTGAAATAGCCTATAGCGTTTTTTTCTTTATTTATTTTTCTATGTCCGAATATAGAATTCTGTGCTAGCCATAGACTTAGCGCTTTTGAGTCTGTGCCTGTGTTGCTTTGCCACTCAAACTCAAGTTTTAGTTTATACTGTAGCTTCTGCAAAAAATGTTTTATATGTAGTCAAGTGGGGGAAAGCACTGTATAAGTGCTGTTTTAAAATCAGTTGACAGTTCACTGTTTTTTATTTATTATTTGATATGTCTGAGTTCTGTGCTTCTTTCTCACATGAGGCCCAGAGTTTGTTATATGTACAATGCATGCTCTCTTTCTTTTTACCGATTATCTGTCCTATTTTATTTTTGTTAAGCACATTGAATTGCCCGTGTATAAAATATACAAATAAACTTGTCTGCCTTGTCAAAACAGAAGTGTTTCCTACTTTATATGCACCGGTGAGTACAAGAAGTTACTATATATGAAGTGGATGCATATTATATTATATGTAATATGTAAGTTTCTTGGTGTTTTATGCCCCCAATGTTGTCTTCAAGGCAGCGCTGCCTGGAAGGCACTAGGGTTAGCCATGGGTTAAGGTTAGGGTTGGGGTTAGGTTTAGGATTAGGTGAATTTAAGTCAGTGGTGGCAGCGCTGCCTGGATGACGACGTTGGGGGCATAAAACACCATCGGGCTTGTATGTAATAGTGTACTGAATAAATGCATTTAACTCCAACTGAGCGCATTATTTGTCATTTGCTGGTCTTCACTGCAAAGCTGAGTCAAGTTCTGCCGATGTTTCTTTCTCACACAAGGCCCAGGTGTGTGTGTGTGTGTGTGTGTGTGTGTGTGTGTGTGTGTGTGTGTTTCCTTACAGTGAATGACTGAGTTGTGTCCATGCCCCAGGAGGAAGATGTAGAGCTGGAGCAACAACTGCGGAACGCTCTCCAAGAAGGCCTCAAACAGACGGAGCATGCTCAGATCTGTGGCCTGGCCAAACAACTTGAGGTGGTCCCAAATGTCGTTGCCAACTGTGATGGATTTGCACCAAACCAACTTGAAGCTTTTTCTGAGCAGCTTGTAATACCTTCAGGTGATAAGTCAGAAGCACACACACTGTTATGCACTGCACATGGAAGAATGTGCCTTTGCACAAGTAGAACAACAAACATCAGATCATTAAAATTACAGTCCATGATTTTAACTCGCTATTAGTCAAATTCAGATCTTTGCTCCACATTCTTCTTTACAGTAAGTGCTTTTAGTATGTACATTCTATATTCTTATACAGTTCTAGATTTGCATGTGGGTAAAAGCATAAGGTATGAGTTTGGCAGTCATGTGTCCTCAACAAATATGGTAAAGCATGCATGGTTTGATAGTTAGTCAATTCAGCAAATTACTTTAATGATATAATGACATATGTAGGCTACCTACTGTTTTGGGCACCTGCATTGATGTGTTAATGATAAGGATAAAGGGATGTTGACGTTTATTTGTCAATAAATAGATTAGAATTTAACACTGCTTGCATGTGATTGGTTTATTCACTTCACCAGAAACATCTCGCCTATTTCAGAGTCCTCGCCTTGACATAGAGTTCCCATATCGCCGGAGAAATGTAATACGCCTGGGCGGGAGAATAGCACATTTCACCAGGATATATTGCCGCGAAACTCGCACCCATAGCGTGTTGAAAAAAGACATAAACAATTCAAGCCAATCGAGTGGCACAGAAGGGAGGATTCCAATGTTAATGGTTGTTGAGCTAAAATATCAACCACTAATCAATCCTAAGGCAGCCAGAGCATCAGCTTAAGGCAGCCAGAGCATCAGCTCGGTCCTCTGTCTGTACTCAACTTGCTTAACTTATCAGCTGCTTTTGACATGGTCAACCACCACGTCCTACTATCATATTCTCAAAAGTACACTCCTGGTTTGAATCCTACCTCACTGAGCGATTGTTCAATGTGTCACGGCTAGGACAAACATCTGCATCTCACAGTCTCACCACAAGGGGTGCCCCAAGGCTTGGTGCTGAGGCCCCTTCTCTTAGCCGTGTGCGTCACCTAATTGGGCCCAATTATATGCTTGCATCATGGCTTTTTATATCACTGGTACACAGATGATACCCAACTATATCAGTCCTGAAACCCTGACAACCCCACGGTCTAAGCATGGATCTTCGATTGGATGGATAATCATGGATCTAAGCATGGATCTTCGATATCCCAACACCACCCAGTTCTTGGTACAGACTACGGTTATCTCTTGCCTCGACTACTGTAATGCCTTCCTAATGGGTTATATACTGAAGCACTCTCATCCTCTGGTAGTCTTGTGGTATTTGTATATAGTCTTAACTTTTACCTACAGTAAGGTCTCCTTTGCAGTTAATGTCTGAATCTTAATACTCATTTTGTAATTTGCTTAAGGTAAGTGTGCTAAATGGAGACATTTAAATGTAAATCAATGACACTTTTGCTGAAATAGTGGAGTGTACCTTTAACAGACTTCATTTTAGTCCACAGTAGTGCAGAGGCTAAGTAGACCTGTATTGTGTGTTGTGATCACTTTTGACAAATGTTCTTTTGAGCACTACAAGTGGCTGTGTTAAATCAGTGTTACAACATTTGTCCTGAGTTTGAATGGGAAGTCAAGGCTTCCAGTGTGTCACCACGTAAACCACAACATTTTTCACATGCCTGTCTGCCTTCTTCAGTGACATACCAAACGAGCATGTGATGACACATACAGAAGCACTCGTGAGTTATGCAATAGTGTGATGTCAGCATGCCTAACACTTATCTGACTTTTTCATAGTTATATAATGAAACTTTTGACGTTCCACTGACAATGAAACCTGAATAATTCAGTAGTCCCTTTAAAAGTCCTAGCCCAGTCTTTCTGAAGTACTGTACCTGGTGAAGATGCCCATATGTATAAGGTGTAGTCCAATAATAGTGCCACCTCCAGAATCGTCATCTCTGAACCACATGTAGCTGAATATTTGTGTACATACTGACGCACAAAGGACAAATGCCAACGTCAGAATGCCCCAGTTGATGTGTCCATTATTTATATGCTTGACTCCCAGATAGATATCAAGCACAATGTCCGCGGTGTAGAGGAGACTTCCAATCAGTGTTAGAATCCATCGTTTTTTTGTGAATTGGCTCTCCACATTCATTTTCACTTCTGCGTTGGTTGCTTCCTTTTTGAGAATCGAGATCTCAGCAGTTCCCATCAGATGTCAGAGTCTTTCACGTATAGCTATAACTGTAATTTCTCCCAGAGTCGCAGGCACCTTGCTCTTGCTGTAGATCAATTCGCACAACGTCTGCTGCTGAACACAGAAATGCATTATAAAACTCCTTCCTCAAAATTTCAATTTAAGTCAAGTATTGCATGAAGATGTATGCCTACATAGAGTCAGTACTAATTTTAGAATATTATATCACACATGACTGCATCAAAGACACACTTTACAATATCCAAAGTACAGGGGTAGGTATGTTTGCCCTATACACAGTAACCTCTTGACGGCAGTAGATAGAATGCCATAAACCACCATAATACAAGGCTTGCATGATTGCATTTATATAACACCCTCAAAGAGAAGGGCACAGCAACAGTTTACACAGTTCAGAATGCATTTGTGTATATAAACTCATATGCATAAACATGTGAATGAATATGGGAAATATGACATTACTATAGTTACCAAGATTTCTTAAGCTAAATTTTGTTATATTCTCCTTTTGAATAATCAGATGCTGGGACTGTTATGTTAAGGTACAGTGCAATATGTAATGTTTAAATAATCTATAGCACATTTGATCACAACCATTAATTTAGACACCAATCATTTCAGAGTTCACTTACCACTTTGTACAGTCTCTCCGAAAATACACTTCTTCACTTCTTCAGTCTAGGGGTGTGTTTCTGTCAGCAATAGGTGAAAAAAAAAGTTTGAGGTGCCCCCAAAACAAGGACATTTAGGAACCTGTTGATTCGTTCATGGTCCCAGACACAAAATAATGTCTCTTCTCAGAAATCACCTGTCGCTCAAGCCGCACCCTCTCAGTGCTGCTCCCACAAGACATAATTAAACACAGTCTTTGTCTGACAACTGCTATAAAACTAATGATCCATGCACTTGGACAGGCATAATGCTATCTAACAGCCATCTATTTAAATACATGGCATTATTCATAGCTACTGTAGATAAATATCCTGACTGTATTTTCAAACTACAGCCTAAACATCAGCACAGGTAAACTAACCTTACATGTGAGAGTGTGAGAGCATTCTGTCCGGTACAGTGTTCAGGGCACATGGGAGGGGTTACAGGATTCCTTGTTACCACTAGACGGAAACCCTTTTAAGGCGCGCTGTTAAGGAAATCCTGTTAAAGTATGTTGTCTGTCCTGTTCATCATAGAATGGATTTAAAGGAATTTCTTCTGACTGTTATGACTCTGTTATTTAGCAATTCCAACGTATATCCTCCCAAAACACTGTCTGTGTGCGTTCAGGCGAGGGTTTCTACGCAACACTGTTGAACAAATCCACCCCAACAACAGTCCACTTCTAAATAGCATGTAAATTAATGTGTGGACAAGAGCCATTCTTTTGGATTGACTTCTTTTGATTAGCCACTCAAGATCAAGATCAAGATCAAGATGAAGCCACTTAAGATAAATACTAGGGCTGTCAAAATAACTGATTAATTTCGATTAATTAATTTGAGAAAAAATAACTGATTAAAAAAATTTGTGCAGATTAATCGATTCCTTATGACCTTTGACCCGAGCCGTTCTAGTCAGTAAAAATGAGACTGTAAAATGAAGGAGAGAGAAGAAAACGTGCTGCCTGGATCATTGATTGGAACATTTTTTTAAAAAACGCCCCGATGGTGTTGAAAATAAAGTCCTTTGCAATATCTACAGCAAGGAATTTGCATATCACCGGAGTTCATCAACTCTATAGTCGCACATCAATGCAAAGGAATAAGTGTTGACATTGAGGGGAGTGTTAATTTATTTTCATTGTGTCCCCTAGGTTATATGTGTGGCCTGAAATGCCTTGTGAAGAAAAAACTTCTTCCCGAAGCAGTTTTGAATTTATTTCCTCAGCATCATATCATAGATTATTATGGTCAGGTCATATCATAGATTATTATGGCCGTTATTTGAACAGTGAAAATAATAATAAGAGTTTTTGAACTTTAATGTCACTAATGCTGATTATTCAATGATTCATTTGAATTTAAATATTTAAAATACTTTCACAGCAAAAATTATATATGGGATTAATTTAGATTAATTAATCACAGAGTATGTAATTAATTAGATCATTTTTTTAAATCGATTGACAGCCCTAATAAATACTATACAATATGTATACTATGTAGGCTATGTGTATAATTACTGTTACTGAAGTGGGAAATTCTCTATTTCTGTGTGTTTAAAGGCCTGCTTACCTACTCTCTCTCTCTCTCTCTCTCTCTCTCTCTCTGTCTCGCTCTCTCTATCTCACACACACACACACACACACACACACACACACACACACTTACACACTCACACACACATACTCTAAGGTTCTCTCTTGTGCTGCTGACACACAAACTCTCTAGGTTACAGAAATCCTTATCTTTGTATTTGATTTGTTCTTTGTGTCATTATAAGTTGCATGTGGAGTACATTGTTTCCAGATGGGAAGCAAGATTTACTTACAAAATGTGTTACTTTCATTTATGTGTTATACAATGATTCTGATATGTACTGATATGCCTGACTGTTCTCTTTGTTAGATGTTCTTCTCCATGTTGATAGATCCAAATGTCCAGCATGATATTACTGTAATACATGCAAAGGTCAATCATTCTGCTATATAAGAGCTATATTCGGAATGCAACTGTGTATTCATTTTCAATTCCAATTGAAGAGTTTGGTTCCAAAATGTTATATCCTCCATTTTTATGAAATTTTCATAAATCTTTTTTCTACATTTTGTGTTCCAAGTAGGCTAATTTCAGTAAAACTGTAATTGAGTATTGTTGTTTGATTTATCTTTACTCAATCAAAACAACACAATTGCTATTGTATTGATTATTACCTGAAATACACAATTAAATTACATGACTTTTTAATGTTTTTAAAAATGGAGATATTGTGTTTTGGAACCAAAGTCTTGAATTACTATTGTTATTATTAGTTGATCGTTATAGAGGCAGTTGTGGCCTACTGGTTATCGCCTCGGACTTGTAACCGGAGGGTTGCTGGTTCGAACCCCGACCAGTAGGAATGGCTGAAGTGCCCTTGAGCAAGGCACCTAACACCTCACTGCTCCCCGAGCACCGCTGTAGCAGGCAGCTCACTGCGTCGGGATTAGTGTGTGCTTCACCTCACTGTGTGCTGAGTGAGTTTCACTAATTCACGGATTGGGATAAATGCAGAGACCAAATGTCCCTCACAGGATCAAAAGAGTTTATACTTATACTTATATTGGTATTGTCTTTATTTAAGCCTTGTCCATGCAGTTCTATTCACATAATTTCTATTCTGGCGATTTTCAGTTTATCACCATAAACATGCAGTACACGGAGATCTAATCTACTGTACCTGTCCCATAGGATTAACTCAGCCGTTTTTAGCATTTGAAATAAATTGTCCTATAATTCTGTCTGGGTTAAGAAAGAGAAACACCAACTAGACATGAATTTTAAAGACTTGAAAGAAATGTGTACTCACTGTTCTGGAGTTTGTATGTTGTCCACTATGGAGGAAAAACTATCCTGTCTTCTGTTTCTGGGTTGAGGTATTTCAGATTCCAGCCCAGTAGTTCTGAGAAACCTGTACTATGGGACCAAACTCAATCAGCTGAGTAGAGATGCCAAAGTGTGTCTCTACGCGGAGAAGGTAAAGTACTTTAAAACAGAATTGCACATTATTTATAACAGGGAAGGGCTCCGTCTATGGAGGGTGGTATTAGCTTTCTATTCATCTTCCCTATGGGCGTATGTCATTGTTATGTACTGATTTGCTGGACTTTAAACCTACGTCACTGCAGAATGAGATAAATAGTGGTCAGAAAAGGAGCAGTGTGTGTGGGGGTGGGGGCGGGTGGTCATATCTCTAACACAAGACATTTGGAGAAGTGTATGTGTGTGAGCAGGCCTTCTTGAAGAGTGGGTTTGTTGGTGAAGTTGAGGTCAGGTGAAGATACGTATGTGCACCACGGGAAGCATCATCCATTTGAACGCCTTTGTCACATGTCCGCCGGATTTTATCGCAATCCATTAAATACTTCTACTTTCCCATAAATCATAGATCCCAATAAATACATTTCTTTATACACAAAGTTGGGGAGAAGGTGGTCTAACTTTTCTGGAATTTGAAATGGAACACCTAAAGGTTGTGAGTTTGTTCCCCAATGCCACTGTGCCACTGACCAAGGCACCTTACCCTGAGTTTCTCCAGGGGGGACTGTCCCTGTAGATAATTCAAATCATTTTGTATAACAACATTTAGATAAATAACAAATAAATAAAATAATGTAAAGATTTAGTAGATATCCTTCCACAGCAGCTTTGCTTGACAACTAAAATACACCCATGTTGATTTTTGTAGGCTTCTCTAGATTTTATTCATTGGGTGGTGGAGAATAGACAAATAAGGAAATAAGAGAGAGAGAGAGATGCAGAGGGGGATTGAGAAATGACCTCAGGTCAGACTTGAACCAGGTCACTTGTGCCACAGCTCCCCCCACATGTCTAGTCGTTGATCAGAAGTCACATGCAACAGCTGTAACATTACTTTGTATGCATGACAAAGCCATCTTGGGTTTGAGGAAGAAGTTAAGATCAGGTGAAGATTTGCATAAGAAGTAATGAGTAAGTAGGAGGAGAAAAGGTGAGTAGGTGTATCTGCAAAATGACAACAACTATAACATAACATCAGTTGTTATTTCTACTTCTTTGTCACATGGGGCAGTCATGGCCTACCAGTCAGGGGTATCAGACTTTTAACCTAAGGGTCACCTGTGTGATTTCCTAACCGGCAGGAAAAATGTTGAAGGTGGGTATGATTGAACAGCGCTCTTCTACGTCCACATCCAAGTCACGTAAGTCCCCTATAGGCTCCCCTATAGAAATGCTAACCCACTGTTTCAAGTGTGTGTGTGTGTGTGTGTGTGTGTGTGTGTGTCTGTGTGTGTGTGTGTGTGTGTGTGTGTCACACTGGCCAGCTGCTAGGACGTATTTAGTCTACATTTACCTGCACCCTGGAGTCATTAAGCACTTCTACTTTCCAGTAAATCAGAGATCGGATTCATATTGTTCAGGCTTTGTCAGTATGTCTACATTAGTTGAACTTCTTGCATTTCAAGCCTTTGGTTCCTAATAGATACATTCGTCTTACTTCTTTCGTCTTTCGTAAGTTACTCCAAATGAGAATGTCAACTAAATGACAAATAATACAAATAATGTAAAAAGTCAGTAGATAGGCCTCGACAGCAATTTCACATGCCAGGTGCAAGTCACTTGAAAGGCACTTATGTAGCCTTTTCTCAGAAGTCAGTCACATGCTAAAGCTAAAGCTGTATCATTGTGTAGTAGCATTATGCAACAGCTGTAATAATGAGCGCATGCATTAGCAGGCCATCTAGTGTGGGTTTGTGGGAGAAGCTAAGGTCAGGTGAAGATCCTCATTATTTAAACGTCTTTATCACATGCACCCTGGGCTTCAATGGAATCAAACACTTCTACTTTCCTGTAAATCAGATTGGATTCCTCTTAGTACTGTTTTGTTCATATTTTAAGTGCAGGCTCTTAACTGTTCATTCAAATTAGTTTAACTACTAACAGTTATACATCTCAAGCCTTTAAATGTGGTTCCCAATTGCACCCACATTGTGCCCTGCCCTGTGTAAGGCACTTGAAATGTAGTTACTAATAGAGGGTTGTTCCTGCTGTTACACTGTATGTTGCTCTGGATAACAACATCACCTATATGGCAACGAATTTAAAATAATGTATAAAGTTGCAAGATATCCTTCCATGACAGTTTCGATATACTTACTTATTGATCCCTCTGCTACGGTTGGAGCTAGTGGTGTAGTACTTGAGTCTGGTCTTGGTCTCGAGACCATTTTTGCTTACTTGGTCTTGTCTCAGAATTGAAAGCAAAAATACTCGGTCTTTCTTGACTCGGTCTCAGCCTACATTGGAAGGAGGCAGACGCATAATTTTAGAGTGGGACCACAGCGGGAAATATATTGACTATATTTCATGGTATATTCAAAAATATCCACCATTACAAATATTCTTATCTTAATAAAAAATATAATATGGACTGCCATTAAATTATATCCCATGGTGCTATGCTGCGTAGTGTAAAGGTTTTGAAAGATACGATCTTTGTCCGGATGGCACAGCAGTTATTCTGGAGAGGGTTGAAGTAGCCTGACCTATGGTTTTTGCCTACTCTGTCATTCCAATGAGTGCCTCTGGTTGTGCTAATCGACAAGATGAGTGAGCAATCCACAATAATTAAATTTGGTTACTTGAACCACAATTCAACACCTTTAACTTTAATGAAATGTTGACATCATGCCATACTAAATTTTCACTCCAGCTGAGCTCCTAGTCTTAAAGTATTGTTCAGAAAAGAAGTTTGGTAGACAAGTGTGTGCTAGACTGCTCATAGCTAACAATCCCCATTCTACCCTTAGGGAAGTCATGTCACGTTTTTATTTCTGATCTCTGAAGACTTATAGTGAAGTCAAGTCAAGACAAATCTTCATCTCTGATCAGTGAAGGCTTACAGTCAAGTCAAGTCAAGTCAAGTTTTCATCTCTGATGGGACACTAGAAAGGCCCCTACGTAGTCTTTTCTCAGAAGTCTGTCACATGCTAAATGTCATGTCAAAGGTGTAGGAGTGCACTCTCAGTTTCAGTTCAGTACTCTCTTCGTGTAGTGTAGTATCATGAACCACAGCCTTTGGTCAACAGTCATAATGTGAACGCAATCATTAGCCTGGTCATTCATACGGTGGGAAAAAATACTAGCTGAGATCAAAGACTAAATGCACACTTCAAGTTCCTCAGTCTTTTCCCAGAGGGATGTGAAATGTACCATATTCAGCACACTGTTCAGTGTTCACACATACTGTGCATGTGCATAATGTTGCATAATCTGCGTAATGTTACAGTTATGATGTGTCTGAACAGGCCATCTTGTTCAGTGTGTTTAGTGGGTTTGGTCTAATCATTCAAAACGAAACATGAAATGGAATCTCTGTTGTGGCATGTTGCTCAGCCTGATAAGGTAAGAAGTGGCTCTGTGACTTCTGCTGTTTGGTTAGTGTGTACTGTACATGATCTCTCTCTCTCTCTCTCTCTCTCTCGTTTTTTTGGGGGGCAGCCGTGGCCTACTGGTTAGCGCTTCGGACTTGTAACCAGAGGGTTGCCGGTAGGCCACGGCTGAAGTGCCCTTGAGCAAGACACCTAACCCTTCACTGCTCCCCGAGCGCCGCTGTTGTTGCAGGCAGCTCACTGCGCTGGGATTAGTGTGTGCTTCACCTCACTGTGTGCAGTGTGTTTCACTAATTCACGGATTTGGATAAATGCAGAGACCAAATTTCCCTCACGGGATCAAAAGAGTATACATGTATATACTTACTTATAATTACTATACCTTCACCTGACTTGTGTATATTCTCTCTCCTTTTTATTTCTTTATTGATTTTGACTTTTTACTGGTGCATAAATAAAGAAGTGTGATAAAGCAAAGATGGGAGCAGCCTTAAAAAAAACATTAAGTATAGAATCACACGTTTAAATATCAGGGCTGGGAATCACAGAGTAGCTCACAAATCTATACTGTCACAATACTTTGCCCACAATAGCGATACTATCACGACAGAGCATTCTCCAATACTCAATACAATGCAAACGATAAATCTATGATACCACGATATCTCTGTAAATGAAGAAAAAGAAAAGGGCAAAAAGTGGAATTATGCCTATTTATTCACTACGTTTCATATCTCAATTGAAACAATGTTTAAAGTGCATAGAGTTTTAACTTAGTGCCTCATTTCCTAATGTGTAGATGATCACCTGCATTCATTTGAATTTGAAGCACAGTTGGGATGAGTCCATTTAGAATATAAATTGTAAATGTCATGTTCTATATTGATATTGGACACCAGCGAATTGATAATGTATCGAAAAAAGAAGTTATACAATATACAGCGGTATCAATATGTTGTGCAACCCTACTAAATGTTACTTAACTAGATGTACCGCAGAACGGTACAAAATAAATCACGCTTGTTAATTTATCAACATCTCCTACTCCATCTCCTACTTTTGTGTATGTAAATTAGTGTGTGTATAGTGTGTGTTTGGGTTTGCTTATGAGTGTGATTGTGGGGTAATGGGGTGTGTGTGTGTGTGTGTGTGTGTGTGTGTGTGCATGTGCCTGATTGCCTGCATTTCCAAGAAAGACTAAAAAGGCTGCACGAAACTTGGTGGGCATGTAGCCCCACAAGGATGCCCATTGTTTTACGTCCCCCCAAAAAGAGGGTAGGCCGAACACAGTTTTCTGTGAATATCTCGAGAACCATAGGGCCTAGGATGACCATTTTTTTGTATCAACCCAATCAACCCTAGGACCGTAGGACCTAGGATTTATTTTTTGTATGTTGGTCTCCAGGGGCTTTGTCAACACATCCCATATCCACTCATTTAAGGTATAGCGCCACCTAGTTAAAAATGAAAAGGCAAAAACGAGGCATTGTAATCGTAGGTATCTTTGGCTGACAGGTTCAAAACTGCACAAAATGTAAAGTGTAGGATCATTATGACACCCTCTGAATGCATGCATGCAAGTTTTGTGGGGGGCCATATCAGCTACTTACACGCACGCGTACACACACACACACACAAACACACGCATGTACGCGCACACACACACACACACACACATAAAGACACACAGTACACATGCACACACATTTCTGGGTCATTCCACGTCAATTCAACCAGGGCCCACGCAGGGCCCTGACAACTCCAGGGAGGAGTATTGATGTCAATGGGGCATTTTGCCCATGTTCAGGGTGGAAAATAAAAAAGAAAGATTTGCATAAGACAAGTCAAATTGGTGTTTTTAAAAAGAAGGGATCATGGAGAATAAAGAAAAACATATTAAAAAAATCTTTGTATATTCCCACAAGGTGTTTGGGTGCTCTGAAAATGATAACAAATATTGTTGAATATTGTTTAAAATATAATCCAAGTAAAAAGATGGAGGTCAGATAGAGAAAAAAGTTTGGTGGGGAGTCATAGTTGATGACAACTGACAGTTGGAATGGCTGAACAGTTAAATAGTTGAGTAGCCTAGTTTAAATAGTTAAATTATTTACAAAGATGAAAAATGCATTCCACCCCTGTCCTAAGTAAGACCTACGTAACGCAGTTTGAATGAAGTTTCTACGTTACAAGGTTGAACTTAAATGCGGAAAAAGCGTTAGAAGAAAAATAATACGAAGAAGAAATCGGATAACAGTGCACTAATAAGTCAGTGAATAAGTCTCACAGTAGATTAGTTACAGTGTATAAAGTCGAATAAATAACTAAATACTATTCACATACACAATCTAAGACACAATCCAATACTGCAGGAGATACTTCACACAAAATGGGCCTTACACACACACTGACACGGCGTTTCACACTTCACACTAGTGAACACTGCAAACGAAGCACTATCCCCATATGACCGCTGTCACGTCATCCGGAAAAATAATCTTTGGTCACCGCTATTGGTCGATTTCCGGCTCCCATTGACTGACATTGAACACATGTAGCCTAAACAAAACGTCAATTACAGTAGGTGCTCAAACTAACCCTGCTGACTTATGCCAGCAACCATTCCACTTTGATAAGAAACTGCATTTTCGTACAACATATATACAGCAAAAATAACAGAATTTGGATCAAACAACGTGGAGAAATCTCAGGAGGAAGAAAATTAACGCTGCATGACGGGGAGTGCTTTGCATTTCCCCTTGTCCATGAGTCACGTATAACAGGTTCTGGCGGCCGTTAGTCCTTACTTTTCAGAGTAATTACATTCAAAAACATACCTTCATATTACATTACAATTTATAAATAAAGGAAATTTAAAAAGAATAACACAATACATCAGAGGGATTATACAAATAATAAGGAAAACAAGATTTCTACCACAATTTCCTGTTAAATTCAATATTTCATGGCGCTGTTGAGCTGCACAGCCATCAGATGACGCCGTTTTAGTGCTTGCTTTTCCATCCAAAAAAGGCCCGAAGTGCAGTGAAATGCCGCCATCTAGTGGCATGAAATATGTAATGTAGCCCATTACATTTATTGGCACAACATTTTAAGTGTAAGACCATTATGTCATCCTCTAAATGTATACCAAGTTTTGTGAAATTCTGTTCATGGGGACCATACAATAAATGAATATATGTGTACATTTAGTGACTGTACACTATGCATGCACACACACACACACACACACACGAAAAAGCACACATAAAGATGGCATGCATGCACAGACTCACACACACAGGCATGCACACAAGCACACACATAAAAACACACACATGTAGGCGAGCAGGTACACGCACACACACACACACATACACACACACACTCACTCACGAGCACACACATAAAACACACACACATGCAGGCAAGCAGATGCACAAACACGCACACACATACACCCCATTATCCCCCCCCCCCCCCCCCACACACACACACAGAAGCACACATAAAGCAAACGTACACATGCACAGTTATTAGCTTTTCCAGGCGAAATGTCTTCCATATTTGCAGATCCAGGAAAAGAGATTGCTTTTGTGCTGGATGGCTCTGGCAGTGTTGATCCTCCTGACTTTGAATTGGCTAAACAATTTATTGCTGATGTAATGACAACAGTTTGGTCAAAATGTTTTAATGTAAATATGAAGCTTATTTTAGCTGTGGATGAAGTAAACAAATAGACAAATGAATGGGGTTTAATGTAATACTGCCTTTTTAACTGCAGTGCAAGTTTGCAGTTGTGCAATATGGAAACTTTGTCAAAACTGAACTTTCACTGAAGGAAAATGACAACAGAACCAAAGCCTTGACTACAGTTGCAGACATAAAGCAAATCAAACAGGTCACCATGACAGCTTCAGCAATCAATCACGTTCTGTAAGTCCTTCTGAAATCATAATCATATTCACAATCAAGCATCTAATTCCTAATCTGATATACAACCCCAAAACAGAAAAAGTTGGGACGTTGTGTAAAATGCAAATAAAAACAGAATGTGATAATATACAAATCTCGTAAACCCATATTTAGCAGCAAAAATGACATAGACAGCATATCAAATGTTGAAAATGAAAATGTGGACTATTTCATGGAAAATATATGTTAATTATGAATTTGATGCCAGCAACATGTTTCAAAAAAAGTTGGGACGAGAGCATGTTTACCACTGTGCTGCTTCACCTCTCCATTTCTGTAAATGTTTAGAAACTGAGGAAATCATTTGCTAGAGTTTTGAGAATGAAATGTTGTCCCATTACTCCCCAATATAGGATTTCAGTTGCTCAACAGTATGGGGTATTCTTAGCCATGTTTTTCATTCCATTATACACCTCATTTGACAAATCTGGACTGCAGACAGTCCATCTTAGCACTTGGGCTCTTCCTCTATGGAAAAATACTATTTAAATATGTGCAGAATTCATTTTGGCATTGTTTTCCTGAAATAGTCAAAGTCTTCCCTGGAAAAGACATTGCCTAGATGGCAGTATACAGTATGTTGCTCAAAACCTGTACACGTCATTCAGAATTGATTGTGCTTTGCCAAATGTGCAAGATACCCATGCTGTAGGCACTAATGCTCCTCCACACCGTCATAGAGGTTGGGTTTCGAACTGAGCACTAAAACAAGTTGGATAGGTTGGATACTTGGATAGGCCCTCTCCTCTTTAGCCCAGATGAGTCCATGATTTCCAAAAAGAATGGCACATTTACTGGTCTAACCACAGGACCTTTTTCCATGTTACCTCAGTCCATTTTAAACAAGCTCAGGCCCAGACGGTGGTATTTTCTGTATCATGTCTCAATACAATTTTAGCTGTTACAATTTTGGCTGCAGTTTTTTTTAATTGAGTATCAAACATAGACAGTGGTTATCAGAGGAAACAGGTCTGGTGTTGATGCAGTGCCATCTGAGGTCCAAAACACCACAACCATCCAATTTGTTTTTCAGCTCTTTCCCTCATTTGCAAAGATTTCTCTGGATTCTCTGAATGTTTTAATCATATTATGTCATGTAGATGATGAACTCCCCAAATACTTCACAATTTCATGTTAAGAAGCATTAAAATGACATTGTTTCATTTGTGCACATAGGTTTACACAGAGTGATGAATAGCCCTACATCTTTACTTCTAAGAGACCCTGCCTCTCTGGGAAGCTCTTTTTCATAACCAATTGTGTCACTAATTACCCTAATTAGTTGTGAAACATTCCTCCCTTTGTTTTCTTTATCATTACACAACTTTTCCAGCATTTTGTTAACCCCGCCCCAACCTTTTGAAACATATTGCTGGTATCAAATTAAAAAATCTATTTTCCTTGAAATAGTCAAACTTGTCTTTTTCAACATTTGATATGTTGTCTGTGTCTTTTTGCAACTAAATATGAGTTTAAGAGATTTGCAGATTATTACATTCTGTTTTTATTCACATTTTACACAATGTCCCAACTTTTTCTGTTTTGGGGTTGTATGTGCATGACATCAAAGGATTTCAACAAATTTCATTTCATTTACAGAGAACACATTTTTGTCAAAGAAGATGGATCAAATGAGAATTCTAAAAAGTATATAATTGTGATAACTGATGGACGTATATATATGGACAGAATGACACTGAAAGAGGTTTTGCAAAACCCCAAAATAGAAAAGATCACCCGCTTTGCTATTGGGGTGAGTATCTTTTGAACAAACTTGCAACAAACTTGAACAAACCTGCATCGCTATGTTGCATTTGCCATTGTGCATCAAGTACAGTTGGCCGTTACTGGGATCGATGGTAAATGACTTCTGCAATATGCTTTGTGCACAATCTAACATTTATATAGGTTTTACAATGACTGTTTTATTTATTTTTTTACGTCCGGTTGTAAGCCATATGAATTAGTCCTATTCAAATCTATCCGCCTACTGGTTAGCACTTCAGACTTGTAGCCGGAGGGTTGCTTGTTCGAACCCCGACCAGTAGGCACGGCTGAAGTGCCCTTGAGCAAAGCACCTAACCCCTCACTGCTCCCCGAGCGCCGCTGTTGTTGCAGGCAGCTCACTGCGCCGGGATTAGTGTGTGCTTCACCTCACTGTGTGCTGTGTGTGTTTCACTAATTCACGGATTGGGATAAATGCAGAGACCAAATTTCCCTCACGGGATCAAAAGAGTATATATACTGTACTACTACTACTACTATACTATACTTTTTAAATGTGTCCATGATTTCCCTTTTAGAGAACAATGCACATCAACAATCTTTCCCATCCCTTCCACCTCACAGACACCAATAAGGACAGATGGTAAATTTGATCATGTTTTGAATACAATGTTGACAACTGAAACATAAACCCATAAAACAATCCTTTCAGAAAAATGAAAGCTCTTACAATATCTCTCTATTTTTTCCCCTCAGATGTGGGTGATGATGATGAAGATGATGATGAAGACGAAGAGGAGAAATAAGTTTGTCCATGATTTCCCTTTTAGAGAACAATGCACATCATCAAGCTATGAATAAGGACTGATGGTAAATCTTATCATGTTTTCAATACAATGTAATGCATTTGACAACGTAAACCCATAAAACAATCCTTTTGTTGTGGGTGGGTGGTGTGGGTGAAGATGATGATGAAGACGAAGAGGAGAAATAAGTTTGGCTCCAGGGCTTTTGTTTACCTGGTCACAGATGACCAGATCCCACAATGTGTTTAACAGCATATTGTTTGGATTTGTGCCAATATGATGAAGCATTCAATGTATCATTTTAGAGCTTAATTTTCATTTTATTCATAAATTGTTTTCAAGAGATTTTATCTCATAATGTACACTTCAACTTCTCTTGCATGTATGACCACTTTTATCTGTTTTAAGTACCAGCACCGGTACCAGTTACCAGCTTAAAACCTTTTTTGAGACCATTGAGGCTCATTGAGACACAATACACACACACACACACACAGACATCTGTTGTCAGTTGTAAAGATAGTATGCTAGCTTGACTTGCTACATATGAATTTGTGCTTTCTCAATTACTGTAACGTTACTATCCTATAATTTAAAATTATTATTTGTTTAAATAAACTTGAGTTTTCAATTAATGTTTTGGGGAGTCATTTGTGCATTGTGAAATGTTTTAGATATTATCTGATATTTTATTGTCCCTCAGAAATGTGACATTTGTAAAGCCTGTATAATTTGTCTAATTTGGGACATTCTCAGTGCATTTCTCCTGGTGTATTATGATAACACAGTAAATTAATGTTACCACATCATCAGAGAGAGCCAACAAGTCTTCTCACATGTTTGCTAAAATGTAACAAACAGGTCAAGAATGTTGACATAAGGAACTAAAAGACATCTAGTCATATCCTAAGCAATTATTTCCTTACAGGCTACCAAGCTAGCCTAGAAATCTAGACGCGCACCTAGCGGCAGCAAATTACATTTGCTGCCAGGGCTAGTCTAGCAACTCTCCGTTGGCTTGTGAGCTCCAGAAATCGAAACTTAATCAGGACATTGAAATCGTGTATAGAGTCGTTTGGTGGGCTTAACATAATGATTGATGGCAGAGTTGCAACGGTTTGGCTTGAATTCCCTGCTACTTAGAAACAAATATCCTATTGTGTCCTATTGCGTGCAGAGGGAATTTGAAAGACAACTGATTATCCCTCCCCTCGGACTGAGCACTGCGAACGGTGAGTGCCCAGACCCAACATTTTAATGTGGGTCTGGCTCGCCAGGCTACTACCAAGCAATCCCATCCAATGTTTCATTTTTGTCCACTACAGGGCTCCCCCTACAGAGTATTTGTCATAACTGTCATAAATAGCTTGCAAATAGCTTACACTGTAGGCCTACACATGGATTTGACTGACAAGGTAATAGGCTATTATAATTTGTGATTCTCCTGGTTGGGGGAGAGTGAAGTTTGTTCTAAGTAGAATGTTGAAATAAGGAACTGAAAGACATCATATTATGCAATTAATTATGACTCCCTGCTAGCGTAGTGGTCATAGGGATCGTCAAAGTTTTTGTTCGTCATCTAACTTGGTGGGCATGTAGCCCCACTAGACTTTTACAGAAAAAAATAGCTTGGGCCCCGGGGGCCACTCCCTACGGGAATGTGATGTCACACTTTAGTACTCTATTAAGATTAATGGCAGAATTTAACAAGCAGTCAAGTTTATTTATTTTGGACAATGGATTTGTGGGTATTGACGTTTATGTGAGCTGCGTTGTGTTCATTAATTAGTTTAGGACACACTCTGTGATAGCCAAGAAGACTCTACTTTCGTTTTGACATGCTATCTGCAACAACGTGTAACATGACGATGCGTTGATTGTCTCGTCGGCTATTTGTACTTAATAAATGAAACGAAACTTGAAGAAGAAAAATACAGAGGACATGACCTCGGTGTACTCTATGGTAGCTACGGCCAAGTATCTCACACACATTCTCTCACAAACACACACACACATAAACACACACTAGGGGCTCTATCTTGCGTCCCAGCGCAATTGACTTTGTACACTCGCGCTTTTGTCTTTCCTATTTTGCAATCAGCGCATATTGGAATTTTCCCTCCACAGGTACATGCCTGTAAATTAGGGAATTCGATTGCGCCCACGGGGGCGGTTCAGCGAAAAGACGGGGCATGTTCCAGCGCAAACTTTCACTGTTGATATTTTGCAGTTTCAGAAAACAATTCCGCCACAGACCAGGAACTCCCTGGTCTAAAGTCTGTGGCGCAAATTCAGATGCTATTTTAAGGGCGCATGCATGACCACAGGCCTGCATGAATGAATGCGTTGCACACCAATCTACAGACACCCCCGTGCACAGACGGAAACATTCAAAGCCTTGATAATATTTGTCCATTTCCCGGTTTTGTTCGTGCATTGGTGACCTAAACATTTTGTAGCCTATATAGTACAACATCTACATGCAATATCTTTACAACAACAACGCCTAATTACGACCTATTAATTTGGACAACTTTATACAGCCCTATAAAGGCTAAAGTTACCTTTAGTTTTGTTCCAATTTACCGTTGTGTATGGCTTTAACATCAGCCTAAGCATTATTCCAGCTGCGCTAAGGTTTTAAGCACCATAATTTTGCCTATCTTGTTGTAGCCCATCTGAAATAACTCCAAGCTTTGCTATGTTCCCTCCATCCTTTCGTTATTTTCACAAAAACGTTTTATATCCATGATGGCCTTGAAGTCTTAAGTTAGTGAATTAGCTTAACCCTTTCGGACCCCACGTCCATTGGAATGGAGATGATATATTTCTGGGTCTAAACCAATGAAAATCTGTGGTTTCACCATTTTAATTATGCTTTGCTACTTATTGGATCCTGATGACCCAATCAGAATGCAGTTATGACCTGTAACTAGCCTAGAAATCTAGACGCACCCCTTGCTGCCAGGGCTAGTCTAGCAACTCTCCGTTGGCTTGTGAGCTCCAGAAATCGAAACTTATTCAGGCCATTGAAATCGTGTATAGAGTCGTTAGGTGGGCTTAACATAATGATTGATGGCAGAGTTGCAACGGTTTGGCTTGAATTCCCAGCTACTTGAAAACAAATAAGATGGATGTTGCTGCTGGCGAACAGTGTGACACGAGTTAAGCTTTTATTATGTTGGCAAACGTTTGAACTAGCCAACTAGCTCCGCTGGTGGGAAACGCATGGGACTCATAGCGCTGCCGCTGTCCTATTGCGTGCAGAGGGAATTTGAAAGACAACTGATTATCCCGCCCCTCGGACTGAGCACTGCGAACGGTTAGAGTGCCCAGACCCTACATTTTAATGTGGGTCTGGCTCGCCAGGCTAACCTGTAACTTGATCTGAGAGCACTTCAGACATCAAACAACACAAGCATGGCTCTGAAGCTAGATCAGGAAGGAACAGGAGTAAGCATCTTTTTTCCCTCATCAATATGAATTTATGTTTATGATAGCCTAACCAATTTGCACTCAGTATAATTCTAACAGCTGAGCTATTCACACCCTGTTACGTAACAACAAAAAAACATGTTGCTTGTTTTTAAAAAAATATATTATTACATTGTGTGATCAATATGCCAGAATAAATGAACACATAATAGAACACATTGCTGTGTGCACCGGGGTACGAATAGCATACATTGATATTTGTACCAGACTGGGTACTAATAGAACACATTGCTGTGTGCACCGGGGTACGAATAGCATACATTGATATTTGTATCAGACTGGGTACTAATAGAACACATTGCTGTGTGCACCGGGGTACGAATAGCATACATTGATATTTGTACCAGACGGGGTACAAATAGAACACATTGCTGTGTGCACCGGGGTACAAATAGAATTCACTTCTTATTGCACCAGGGTACGAATAGCATACACTGCTAATTGTACCAGGGGTGCAAATAGCCTTACCCAAACAAAAATGCAGAAAGCAAGTTTTTTTTATTGTGCATCAAGTGAAATTTTCGTCAGTAAGCGGCACTGTACTGTAGATTGACGAAGTTCAGGTTTACGACTGTATAAGGCAATTTGCAGGCAGTGTTGCAACTGTGCAGGCAACACTGTGTGGCAGTCGTCCCCCGACCTCCTAATTCTGGGGGAGCACAAATGCAAATCAGGGTAGCAGGGGGAGTGCACTGTGCATGGTGGCATGACTGTGGCCTTTTCTTTGGTCTTGCTTAAACAGTGGATGTGTTAATGTGTCAATAAGAATAATAATCCAACGAGACTATTTGGGTCATTCCAATAAGACTATTTGGTCATTCGACAATTTTGGAAAACCTTTCCGCTGGACCTGATCACATTTTCTTTATTCACTGATATTTTGTGCCTCTACATCTCGATTTAAGGAAGGTCTGCAAAGTTATGCCTCCCATCTCAGCAACTACTTCAGACTCTTTGTTTTTGGTTTGCACATAGCCTATACTTGTACAGACATTTGACACCTGTCAAACGACAGCCTAGATATTTATCTGTAAACACACCAATCTTTATGACCCTCCTGGAAGAACTGTACAGTAGGGAGCACATACAGATGCCATGTATAGGTTATTCAACTGAATACACTTCCGTCTTGATATTCTAATCTAATCCAATCAGAATACAGAGAATTTATAGGCTATTCATCACAATGAGTCATTAATGAACGTTATCGATCAAATTCCACATGATCGACAAAATTCTTAACTATCAATTATGGATAATCAATTTATCAAACTCATACGCTCGTCCACGAGTGCAGAATGCATGGAGGTCTATGGAGCTGTACCCCTCAAAATCCACTTTTCTCGGGATATAATTTTTTCCCAAGTAATTTGAGTATTGTATTCGAAAGGGGAGGCAAAGAAAATACACTTGGTTGAGTATTATATTTTTTAAAGTCACTTAATTGTTCTTAAAAGCCTTTCAAATGTGTCAATGACGTCATTCATTAACACAATGCTAGCGTGTTATGTGCAACAACGACCCAACCTGTAAGAAATCAAAAGGACATAAGTACTCGTTCATTCAACTTTTGACCTATAACCCATGTTGAAGTTATACAAACTACAATCAAATCTAAGATTTGTCAACGACAATCAGGTGAAAGAGACAATTTTAGCCGTCTAGCTCCATTGACTCCCATTCATTCTGCACTCATGGCGATCGCCCCCAGTGGAACTCTGGTGGAACTGCATCCAAAATTCGGTACAATGGGACTTAATACGGAGTGGCAAGGCTCTCCGTAGATGGGCTCTGGTCTTGCCATGTCTCAGTTCCCTGTGTCTCCGCCCCTCACCTGTTCCAGATTATTAGTCTGCTTGTTCTTGCTGTGTCTTGTTCCTTGTTCACCTGTGCCCAGTAGAAATTCGAATGTTGCAGTCGAAAGATGGGGCCGAGAAAATACAAACAGCTGAGTAGGCCTATTATATATTTTGAGTCACGTATTTGTTCTAAAAAGCCTTTCAAATGCGTCAATGACGTCATTCATTAGCAGAAAGCTAGTGTATTGTGGGCAACAACGACCCAACCTGTAAAAAATTGAAAGGACGTGACTACTCGTTTATTCAACTTTTGACCTATAATCCATATTGAGCTTGCAGAAACCATAATCAAATTATCGATTTCTCAACGACAACCAGGTGAAAGAGACACATTTAGCCCTCTAGCTCCATAGACCCCCATTGCTTTTGCACTTGATCGCCCCTAGCGGAACTGCAACAGATTGCAGGTACAATGGAGTTAATAGGGAGTGATCCGCCGCTCCGTAAACGAGGAGCCTCTCGCTGCAGCCTGCGGGAAGGCGGAGTTTGACATCAAGCCCAGCCCACATCCAAGTCAGCCATGTTTTTTTGCATTACGTCACGCAGTTTGAAATTGCTGGCGGTGAGAGGGAGGCAGTCAGCAGAGAGAGCCAGGACTCGCAACGAGACTGAGCGAGCTGATAGTGCTACATTCTACAAACCAGCAACTTACTGCAAAACACGTTTTATTGTGTAATTCAACACGTAAACTGTGGATTCAAACCAGTGCATCAACTCGCAACAGCACCAACGTTTCCATAAGAACGCCGTTGTCACACTACTCGTTCGTCAGATAGGAATAGCTAGCTGGCTAGTTAGCCAGCAAAGTTAACCACGCAGATGGCAAGAGGCTGGCGGCGGCCCACCGGTTTCGCTGTCGCCGGCGGACCGCTGAGTTTTTGCATATCGGTTCTACCGCGGTTTGTTGGGCTAACAAGCCGCAGCTTTGACCACCTTTTCTTTATTTATTTATACGGCGGACTGCCGGTGGCCTAACGTTACCATCACGGGTTGCTTAAAAGTAGCCTATCTACCAGCAAGATAGCTGCTTGCTATCTGGGCAGTAGCCTATATTTGAGATGAGGATATGTCTAGCTTGATCTAACCGGTTAACATTACAGAAATAAATGCTTCTGGTTCACCTGTTAATAATGTAAAATCGCCCCTTTGTAGGCTAAATTTGGTTGTAATGGAGAATTCTTGCTGTTAAACTGATAGTCCATGATAATGAAACAACACACCATTCTACTTTTGAGGGCTAAATTAAATGAAATATGGCTCGTTTTCCGTTTGAACACATTGTCAATCAATATTTAAAATGACAATTTTTTATGAATGTGCATGTTATTGTTTCAAAACTGGAAATCAAATGAACGAAAAAGTACACAAACCCAATTACAATAACTAGCCAAGGCCTACATGAAAAATTCACTGTGGTTGCATGAAATGTCATTTGTGTTTAGCCTACATCATCAGTTTCTATCATCTAATATGAAACAATATACTATATAATTCGCTACCGGGCTGTCGGTAGCATAGATTGTATGTCTATGGTCGGTAGTAAAGCCAAAGCGTATGGGGAGTGACGTAGACAAAGAAAACATGGCTGAGTTGGATGTGGGCGGGGCTTGATGTCAAGCCACGCCTTCCCGCAGGCTGCAGCGAGGTGTACTTGGGGGGCCGTAAACGGGCTCTGCTGCTACTATACCGCTGCGTCGACGTTACTTCCGTGATTTGGGAAAAGCCCGTGAAAGTCCTGGCAGGAAGCATGGAGAAGGATGTAGATCCAGGAATGCACTAATATTTTGTTCGTAGTACCAGTTTGCAACAATTATTAGTTAACACTAAGTTGTAAATATTAAAAACTGGATATACCAAAAAAACGTTGATGTAATCGCTGCCAGGACTTTTACGGGCTTTTCCCAAATCACGGAAGTAACGTCGACGCAGCAGTATAGTAGCAGATAGTAGCATCCATCAGGCAAGTGTTATTTAAATAAACTCCTGGTGTATTTACAAACTTTTCAATGCCTCGTTTTATGAGCAAAGAACATAGTTGTACTAGCCTACTGTAGAAGTTGCGTACCATTCAGGGCATTATTAGTGGGATAATTTACGAGATAAAAGTTGGTACCATTACGACTGCAGAAACTCATTAGGGATGGGCAAAGCGGGGCTTTATGAAACAGTGAAGCGTTCGAAGCAATTGTGGCGAATTGTTCCGAAGCTTCGAAACAATTCCGACACCTCAGAGCGGTTTAGGGTGAAACAAATCTGTCAAATGCTTCGTATAGGAGAAGTAGTCTTTAAAGTTTGTGTGGAGTATTTGAAAATTCCAATCTATCCCACCTAAGTATCAAAAGTTATTTCTACTGACATGCTTCCTGGTGACATAAAAACACAAATGGTTTCCCCTTGATATAAAGGTTGACATAAGAGACATAATGCAAGATGGGTACAAATCTACGGAGCCCCGGGTATGTCTTTGGGAAAAAAAATAATAAGTTGTGGCCACGAAATAGCAATTCGTTCCCACAAAGTACTAATTTGTGGCCACGAAATATTAATTCGTTCCCACGAAATAGGTCATTTGTGGCCACGAAATATTAATTTGTTCCCACGAAATAGTAATTTGTGGCCACGAAATATGTGAAGGAGAAATTTTGGATTACTAACATTTTTATGTATTAGAAGTGATTATTAATTATTTTACATGTATTAGAAGTGAATACTAATCTACATTTATTACATAGAAGTGATTAACATTTCATTTTCTTATATTCTTTGTATGCTTTCTATACATTCAATACTGTGCATCAACTTTGCTTTGTCTGTCATTTGTTCTCTCCATGTCATGATTTTCTAATAAAGGTCATGCGACCCCCTTTTTGCCACGAGTTAAGGGTATTCTGCCTTAGGCAGTAATATTAGGAATATCCCGACAGGAACTAGACTATGGCAAGAGAATGCTGAAGGATGTATATGTATTGTATTGACCAATTATCTACTTACTTGGAGTAGCCCCATGACTTGCGTATGGCACATGGATCACATGCTATGTCCAAGAAGTGTATACAGTATGTATTGTTGTATTTCTGTATGTATGAGGATTTTTTGGAAAAGACCATTGTACTCATGTGATTTGTATTACCAATGTAATTAACATGTATAAGATGGGGCTTCGCCCTAGAGAACTTTGAGTTGTGTTACTGGAACATGCTGTTGCTAGTGACCTGCTCCCGGTATCGTGAATAAACCTGCAGTGGTTGCTCACACCTGAGTGTTGCCTGGATATTTTTGACCACATTTTGGTAGCAGCGGATGGGATACCTAACTCCGAGAAGCAGCGATAAAACCTGGAAGGCTAGGACCCGGATAAAGTCGACTGACGGGAGATCTCTTTGTGATCTTGGGACAATACCATGGAAAAAAGGCAATATCGCCCGCGGGACCCATCCTTGCCGGAAGGGAGTCATCCTGTGTCTCGGATACGGTATTACCGTATTGTGGTCACAGGCACCTAGGTGGTGAGTGGGAAGCGATTTTTTTTTTTTTTGTAGTTAAAAGTTGGCTTGTGTGCCGGGGTGCCACCGAAGCAATCTGCTCTACTTGTAGGAAGGTAGAAAGGTTGGCTTGTGAGCACAGCCGAAGAGCAATCGATAAAGGATCTGCTAAGAGAAGCAATCGGTAGGATTGGCTTAAAGCGCTTGATACGGGGATTGTATTGGTTGATAACATTGCTATTGTACTCTGATAGTTTGCTCTGTTTTAGGCGTGAGGTAATTTGGCTAATAAAAATATATTAAAGGGACACTGCTATGGGGACTAGTAATAGTAAAACTGTTAAATTGCCCAAAGGTATACATAATCCTGGATGTTTAAAAGATATGTATAAGAAATATGGACCTGAATGTGTAGATGAATGTTTATTGAATAAGTGGAGTAGATGGACTGAAGGAATTCCTTTAGATGGTACGTTGAGTTTGGAAAGGTTAACTGAATGTAGGGCTATGATGGAAAGGAAGGCTAGGCCTTTTAAGCATGATTTGTTTGAAAAGTGGGAAAGAGAAGCGAGGGAAAGATAGGAGAAGAGAAAAGTTATGGAACAGAAAGAGTAGGGCCAGAGAGAGAGAGAGAAGGTTTGTGCGGAGCTATGGACATTTCAACTGAAGTCTATGTGCAGACGAGTGAACCTGACCTTCAGCCCTTAGTCCATAAATCTCCACCACCATTCCCTTCAGCACCCCCTGCACCACAACCAGCTGTGGCTGTTCCTGCTCCTAAGCCCCTGCAAGTATTCACCTACTGAAGATTGGACTAAAATGGCTATTTCTCAGCTTACAACAGACTGCTAGAGAATTCTTGGGAAGAGTGACTTCAGCAGTTAACAAACTTTGTGGAGGAAGGGGAGCAGCAGGATTTAGGTGGACTGAAAGAGATGGTTGCTGGAATTGTGGAGACGTAGAACACATAGCGAGATATTGTCCGAAGCAGGGTGATTGGAGACAAGACGGGGATAAATCATCACAACGACGCCCTCAGGGTCTGGTCTGGACACAGAATGGAAATTTTGAATAGGACAGGGAGGACTCTGAACAGGGGACTCCGGGACCCCTCACCAACACTTCTGTATCACCCTATGAACTTTATCCCCAACTGACTTTGAATGCTGCCGCACAACCTAAGCTAACTCTTTCTCTGAATGGTAATGATGTATCTTTTTTAGTTGATACAGGAGCAGATGTTAGTACACTTGGAAGGAAAGATAGTTGTAAGTTTGTAACATTAAAAAGCAATAGAGTTATATATGTAACAGGAGCTTCAGGCCAATCAGTGGCAGAACCAGTTTCTATCCCTTTAGTGGTTCAATATGAACATCAGACAGTAGAACATTCTTTTCTCTTGAGCAGTGTTTGCCCTGAAAATTTACTAGGCCGAGATCTAATGTGTAAATTAAATCTTACACTTTTTCTTTCTCCTGACGGAGTAGGTCTAGAAGGGCCCATTTATCTGTATTGTCAGAAAGTTAACCCCACATGGATAGGATATGAGTGTAAAGACATTAGTTTAGCATTAAAATCTCCGATCTCGGTTCTAGAAAAGACAGAAACCCCTGAGCAATTTCAGTGTACAATCGCATGTTTTCAAGGCTCTCCAGATCAGCTGTATGTGAAAGAGTGGTACCAGATAGGAAATAGTATTGAGACTATTGATGTAGCCGGCATATTGACCTCTAAAATCTACTCTGCAGTAGTAGTAGACCTGTCTCCAGGTCTGAAATATTTGTTTGCAAACCCAAATTCTTATACACATGTTGCATTGGTAAAAGCCCAAGAAAATTGGATTGATTTAGGGCCGTTTGTGAAAGCGTGTGTGAATGCTAAAGATTGGACAGTGGTCCGAGATACCCCAAATTTGTTTTATTCACCATCGCAAGATGCATATTTTTTCCAATAATGGTGTTCTTTGAAAGTTACTCCTGTGCAGAAAGAGCTCTCTGCATGTTTAATACCCTCATTAACCCAACCCGATGAATGGAGGGTTCTCTCTTTAAAAGAGAAAGCAGATCTGTTAGCCGCGGTTCCAGATAATCTCTGGGCAGCTGATAGTTATGACTTTGGGACTCTATCTACTGCTCAACCATTAAAAATATGCGCAAAAACATTGCATTACCCGTCGAAAGCCCAATATCCGTTGTCGAAAGAGGCTGAGCAGGGGATAGAGCCCGTATTCAAATCATTATTGGACAGGGGAGCTATTGTGCGTTGCAATTCCTCCCCAGTTAACACACCAATTTTGCCCGTTAAGAAGTCTGATGGCACTTGGAGATTTGTGCAAGATTTAAGACTTGTTAACGACGCTATTCACCCGAGGCATCCTATTGTGCCAAATCCTTGCACAATTCTCTCTAGTCTGCCATCCACTGCGAAGTTTTATTCTGTAATTGATATTAAAAATGCGTTTTTTACGATAAGAGTACATCCTGCCTCTCAATTTTGGTTTGCCTTCACCTTTAAAGGTCAAAGGTATACTTGGAGTCGTTTGCCTATGGGATACACAGAATCACCTTCAGTGTTTAATGAGGCATTAGTGGCCTGTTTGACACAATTTACTCCACTGGCAGGAAGTACTGTTATTTCTTATGTTGATGATGTTTTATTAGGAAGTCCATCAAAAGAATCATGCTTGATTGACACAGTGGCATTGCTGAAATACCTGGCCAGGGTGGGACTTAAAGTCTCTAAAGAAAAGTTGCAACTCTGCCAAGAGCAAGTTAAGTACTTGGGTCATATACTTACTCCTGGCTGTAGGGCCCTGGATGCGTCACGCATCACTGCAATTACTGGTTGTCCGAGACCCAGGACAAAGCAGCAATTGCTAAGCTTCTTAGGAATGATTGGTTATTGTCGTGCTTGGATTTTAGACTTCTCGGAGAAGGCACAACCTCTCCGAGCATGCGCAAATGCTTGTAAGAGTTTGACTGACATTGTAACTTGGACTGACGTCTGTGAGACTGCTTTTGTGATTTTGAAACAAGCTTTAGCTTCAGCTCCAGCTTTGGGATTGCCTAATTATGATCTTGATTTTCATTTGTTTGTGTGTGAAAAAGGAGGTTACATGTCTGGGGTATTATTTCAGTTGCATGGTGGACAGTATAGACCAATAGCCTATCTGTCAAAGAGACTGGATCCGGTAGCAAGAGGCTGGGTGCCTTGTTTGAAGTCTGTTGCAGCTGCTTCAAATGCAGTAATGGCTTGTGCGGATCTAGTATTAATGCATCCTTTGACTGTTCATGTTCCACATGACGTGCATGCATTGCTTTTACAAGCAAAGACATCACATCTGACAACTGCCCGCCTCCTCTCGTACCAACATGTGTTATTGACTCTAGCACATGTCACACTTGTACGTTGTACCACCCTCAACCCATCGACATTATTACCTACCGCCGAAGATGGTGAAAGCCATGATTGCTGTGACGTCATAACAATTTGTACTAAACCTCGTCCTGATATATCTGAGGAACCCCTTACTAACCCTGACTTAATTTTTTATGTCGATGGTTCCTCATTACGCTTGGAATCTGGAGAGGTAGGCAGTGGCTACGCTGTGGTGAATCAATTTGAAGTGGTTGAATCTTACTCGCTCCCTCCAACTTTTTCTGCCCAATCTGCTGAGTTGATAGGACTTTTTCAAGCTTGTGTGTTGGCAGCTGGAAAATCTGTTTGCATATACACTGATAGTCGTTATTGCTGGTAAATTGTTCATGACCATGGAGCAATATGGAAAGAAAGAGGCTTTCTTACAACTACCTGGTAAACCTGTACAACATAAAGAGTTCATTGTATTGTTGCTGGAGGCAATTCAGCTTCCTTCTGCTGTAGCAGTAATTAAGTGTGCAGCGCATACTAGAGGCGCTGACGAGGTCAGCCTTGGTAATGAGAGGGCTGACTCGGCTGCTAAAAGTGCCGCGAAGGGGGGAGTTGAGAGGAGGATACCACCAGAGTTTTTAAGACTTTCGAACAAAACACAATTGTTTTTGAATTTGAATTTGCATATACCAGATATAGTGACATCAGGTCAAGCTTTAAAAGAAGCACAAAAATCGGCAGATACAAAAGAAAATGGAAAAAGTGTAAAAAGAATAATGATGATTTGTGGCTACATACTCCAACAGGCAAGCCTGTTTTACCAAAATCATGTTTTCATATAGTTGCTAAAGTTACTCATGGTTTAGATCATGCGAGTGCAACAGCTATGGTAAAAACAATAGAACAACTTTATTTTGCACCAGGATTCACCACCGCGGCAGCTGCTTACTGTGATAGGTGCATTACCTGTCTTAAAAATAACACCGCACCCACAGTGAGAGCCCAAGGAGGGCATCACCCACCACCATCAGGCCCGTTTGAACATATTATGATGGATTTTATTCAATTGACAAAATGCAGAGGTTATGAATATTGCCTTGTAATTGTGGATATGTTTTCTAAATGGCCAGAATGTTATCCTGTTAAACATGCTAATGCTTTATCAGTGGCTAAAGCCTTGATAAGAGATGTCATATCCAGATGGGGTGTACCTAAAAAGCTTACTTCAGATAACGGTCCACATTTTGTGAACAAAGTAATAGTGGCCTTGTCAGAAAAATTACAAATTAACTTTAGGACTCATTGTGCATATCACCCACAGAGTGGAGGTGCCGTAGAAAAAGTTAATGGAGTATTGAAATCTAAATTGACTAAAATAACTACTACAACTGGGATGGATTGGGTGACTGCTCTGCCTTTGGCTCTCCTCTACCTCAGAGGCCGTGCATCAAGATCAAAAGGTTTAAGCCCATTTGAGATTTTGACTGCCCGTCCCATGCCAATTCCAGGTTTACCTTATCCCCCTAACCTGGAAGATGTAGATGGTACCTTGTCTGGTTACATGCGAGAACTGATTGCTGCTCTCTCTTCTGTTTCTCAACAGGTGGCGTCAGCTTTGCCTCAAAGTTTTCTGGATACATACCCAGTGGAACCAGGCTCTTGGGTGCTTGTTAAGGACTTTCGAAGAAAACGCTGGAATGAAGAACGGTGGCGCGGACCATATCAAGTTCTGTTGTCTACACCTACTGCAGTGAGAATTGCAGAAAGAGACTCTTGGATTCATCTGTCACACTGCAGAGTGGTGAAAGAACGGTTATCTCAACGGATTGTGACTTTATGCTTGAGGTTGACCAGTGGAGGTTTTGGCAAACTTCGCCAGTAGGCCTTTGGATATATGTTCCATCGGGGATAAGGGAAGTGTTGCAAGACCCTGTTGTTTTAACCTGCATTACAACTAGAAAGTATTGGACTGCAAATGAAGGGAAGTATGCTCTGATTGTTACACATTTTACTAAGTACACATGTGAAGTCATTCCTTTGAGGGTAGGGAAATCAATTAGTGTGGTACACCAGTGTCCATTAAAATTAGTGGATTCAACCATCCATCATCCAAATCAGTGGTGGATATTGAAAGTAGAAACAAGATATCAGTATACATTAAACTAGCACTGTTTTATTTCCAGTTTAGCTAGATATTTAATCATCGCTGGACAGTGACCTGGGGAGGGCCTAAAAACCCAAGCCAGCTCTGCTGTTGAAGATAGAATAGAGTGTTTGTTGTTTTATAACTGGGAGTAGAATGGGGCTAGTGTTGTTATTCTGCGTGTTCATACTGATTATGCCCACTTCTCCAGAGGAGGAGATCTGTGGTACTAATAAAGCCTGTCAACTGGCTTTCCAAGCTAGAACAACTGTGGCAGGGACGAATGAGACCTGCTGGGTGTGCCAAGAAAAGTCTTTTCAAATGCGTGTTTTTCCCTACAGGACTTCGTACGATTCTGCATGCTCTGCATCTCGACTGTGTACTAGTAAAGATTGCCTTAACATAGTAGGTGTGACAGGGATAGAACAATTTTTAGGTGGTTCGTCCTTGAATATTATGTTAACATTAATGGATTATGTTTGGATAAATAGAACTGGACAAAAGATTTGATAGAATGATATTGAAATGTGAAATGAGTTTTACCCTGATATGATGACCCGGAAATGTTTTTGGATGATGTTATTGGAAATTGGATTTTTCTTTTTTTTATTTCTTTTTGATTACTAAAATTTCTTTGTGGCCTTAAGCCCCAAAGGGGGGAAATGAAGGAGAAATTTTGGATTACTAACATTTTTATGTATTAGAAGTGATTATTAATAATTTTACATGTATTAGAAGTGAATACTAATCTACATGTGATTAACATTTCATTTTGTTATATTCTTTGTATGCTTTCTATACATTCAATACTGTGCATCAACTTTGCTTTGTCTGTCATTTGTTCTCTCCATGTCATGATTTTCTAATAAAGGTCATGCGACCCCCTTTTTGCCACGAGTTAAGGGTATTCTGCCTTAGGCAGTAATATTAGGAATATCCCGACAGGAACTAGACTATGGCAAGAGAATGCTGAAGGATGTATATGTATTGTATTGACCAATTATCTACTTACTTGGAGTAGCCCCATGACTTGCGTATGGCACATGGATCACATGCTATGTCCAAGAAGTGTATACAGTATGTATTGTTGTATTTCTGTATGTATGAGGATTTTTTGGAAAAGACCATTGTACTCATGTGATTTGTATTACCAATGTAATTAACATGTATAAGATGGGGCTTCGCCCTAGAGAACTTTGAGTTGTGTTACTGGAACATGCTGTTGCTAGTGACCTGCTCCCGGTATCGTGAATAAACCTGCAGTGGTTCCTCACACTTGAGTGTTGCCTGGATATTTTTGACCACATATGTATTATCTAACGTGCACTGGACAGCTGGGTGAGCAAATCGAGCGCCAGTAGAAGCCTGTCGTGTCTTTTCTCATCACTCCCCACCAGCTCTCAATTCTCTGGTTTGCAGTAGGGTAGCCTACAACCGGGACGATTGAAACGGGGGACGAATGAAACATTCTGGTTTTCTCCGAGTGCAACGATGATAGACAGACATCATTTGGACAAAACATAGAGCATATTAACCTCCGTTGCTCAGCCAAATGCCTTCCTGTTACGTCCTGTTATCACGGAGTTACAGGCGATAAACGATTTCTGATGGTCACAAGTTTACTTCATTAGCGTTTTTTTTTATTTTATTATTATTATTAAAGAGTGTTTTTCATTTGAAGGTTTGACTTCATGCTTATTCAGTAGAGCATTTAGTGCTCTCCCCAATCCCAGACGTTCACATTGCATGTTTGTTTGTAATGGATGCAAAACAGCCTATAATGCTAAATTTCTATGGGGGGACGATTGAAACACTTATTTGTCCCGACCAGGCAGTAAACCCCATTTATTCTAAGTCAATGCACACACATCTGTGTTTATACTATATTTTATGCAGGTGAGACATGGAAAAGCAGTTTTAGAAAGATGCAAATATATTTGGGGCTATCAGGTAGGGGTCGAGTTTTGCCATGTTAACCTATGGAGACTGACGGCCTGTGGGTCATGAAGGGCACTTATTTGGATGTGTGGTGGCTTTAACCACATAAAAACAGAGTGAAATAACATTTTGTACTATAGAAACATTATATAATTCGAAACATGCATTATTCTAGCTATATTAATGGCATAGTGCATGCTATTTCCATAACCGCAAAATACGCGCATCACCATGACGGCAATGAGTTGTAGATGGAGATAGATAGATAGATAGATACTTTATTGATCCCCAGGGGAAATTCAAGGTCTCAGCAGCATACATACAACACAAACATATTCTTTAACAGCAGAAGAGTAATTAAAGTATATAATATAAAAACACAACTAAGCAGTAAGGACAGTAGAAGATAAAGAATATGCTAAATATACTAAAATACAAATTATACTAACACTTAATACAATATATAAAAATATACTAAAATACAAATAACAAAATTACAAATTATACTAACACTTAATCTAAATCAATTCTAAAAACAGTATCCACATAGTGGTGATTAATAAATCAGAGGCGCTTGCAATGACTGAGGCAGGGACTGAGCCTGTGATTCTCTGTGCATAGTAAGGTATGGTAAGGTGCTCTAAGGTGCTCTGTGTGAATGAGTGTCATGGTGGTAGTGCAATGGTGATAGTAGTCATGGTGATAGTGCAAATGAGTAAGTCAACAGTGCAACAATGCAGAAATAAAGTAAAGTCTATATATCTATATATTTAACTATTTAAGAAAATGTATAAGTGTGGCCACAGTTTGGCTGTGGCATGGAGGGGGGGGGGGGGGTTATGCATATGTGCTAATGTGCTAATATAGCACGCAAACAGTGAGGCATAAAGACAGTGGTACAAGTGGCTAGTGGACAGACAGTACCAAACATGGAGGGGATGAAGAGGCAGAGAGACTATGCAGAGAAGTCTATCTCTCCTCTTCCCTTAAGTGAGGCATTGAACAGTTCAATGGCCCTGGGGACAAATTACTTTCTCAGTCTGTCAGTTGTGCAAGGCAGTGAGCGAAGTCTCCAGCTGATCAGGCTCTTCTGTTTAACAATAGTGCTGTGGAGTGGGTGACACTCATTGTCCAAGATGTTGATCAGTTTGTTCAGGGTCCTTTTGTCAGATAGTGAAGTGATACACTCCAGTTCAGCTCCCACTACAGAGCCAGCTTTCCTTACCAGCCTGTCAATTCGCCCCACATCCTTCTTCCTTGTGCTTCCACCCCAGCATACTACTGCATAGAAGAGGACGCTGGCAACAACAGACTGGTAGAACATCCTGAGGAGCTTACTGCACACATTGAAGGACCGCAGCCTCCTCAGGAAGTACAGCCTGCTCTGCCCTTTCTTGTAGAGTGCATCAGTGTTGGCTGACCAGTCCAGTTTATTGTCCAGGTGGAGACCCAGATACTTGTAGGTGCTAACCACCTCCACATTGACCCCATCAATGTGAACTGGTAGCAGAGTGGGCTTAGACCTGCGGAAATCCACCACCATCTCCTTTGTCTTTGAAGTGTTAAGTTGAAGATGATTGAGTTTGCACCATTGCACAAAGTCCTCCACCAGGCTCCTGTACTCCTCCTCCTGCCCGTTCCTGATACACCCCACAATTGCAGTATCATCAGAAAACTTCTGCATGTGGCATGACTCGGTGTTGTAGCAGAAGTCAGATGTGTACAGGGTGAACAGGACTGGAGAGAGCACAGTTCCCTGTGGCGCTCCGGTGCTGCAGATCACAGTGTCAGAGAGACAGTTCTTCAGTCTGACGAACTGTGGTCGCTCGGTCAGGTAATCTGTAATCCAGGTTACCAGGTGAGCGTCCACACCCATCTGCAAGAGCTTGTCTCCCAATCTGAGGGGCTGGATGGTGTTAAAAGCACTTGAGAAATCAAAGAACATGATTCTCACAGCACTTTTCCCCTTGTCCAGATGGGAATGTGTCCTGTGTAGAAGATAAGTGATGGCATCGTCCACGCCCACTTTCTCCTGGTAAGCAAACTGTAACGGGTCTAGTGCATGGCGTACCTGGGGTCTGAGCATGCCTAAGACCAATCGCTCCATTGTCTTCATCACATGTGATGTAAGAGCGACAGGTCTGTAGTCATTAAGCTCACTAGGGTGTGGCTTCTTAGGGACAGGGGTGAGACATGATGTCTTCCACAGTGTTGGAACTTGTCCAAGGCGTAGGCTCAAATTGAAGATGTGCTTCAGTGGTTCCCCCAGTTCAGCAGCACAGGCCTTGAGTAGCCTTGGGCACAGTCTGTCAGGCTGAACCAAGACATATAGCCCAGCAGCAATCTATCTAAAATAACACATACTTGAAGTACCATTCGGTATGTTGTCAAATATTGAAGTTGTGGGAAGTTTACATAATTTAAGCTGTATGTTTCATTCGTCCCCCATGCTGTTTCATTTGTCCCAGCCAGGAGGGACGAATGAAACATAACGCACGTTCGACTTCTCCTTAAATAACTCTTGAACGGTTTTGTTCAGAGCTGTAAATGCAACTGTATTTGACAGAGGACAGATGTAGGTTGCTAGTGACTAAATATTTTTCTTAACTTTCAGTGTTTTACAATGTCTTTGTAAATTACGTTTCATTCAATTCATTAATTTCATTCAAGTGTTTCATTTGTCCCGGTTCTCCATCAGCCTCGGCGTTGCTCCTGACCGTCCATCTATCTCGGCACAGGTCCTCGGGTCAGCGCACCTCTGCGACGCGACGTTTTACAAAAGATAGAAGTGCCCGATATATGATTTCATCAGCGCGCGGCGTATGCAAATAATAACTAAGAAATGGAACAGTGATGGGTGTGTGGGTAGAAGGCGTGAGATGAGATGAGGATGGGGAAAAAGTGAGAGTGAGGAGGGGGGGGGGGGGTGAAGAGTCACCTCCAGCTATCTGATGCATGTTTTAATGGAAATGTTCACGGCCGCCTTATAAAAAAACACAAACGAGAGAGACACGTTCAAGTCGTACCTACGCCGGTGCAGCGACCTGGCTCTTAATAGTCTGTGGAGATGCCTCTCGCTAATAATGAATCCCTCTGTAGAATGTTATATCTGCATTGCATTGATGAGCTTTGATTGGCCCAATGAGCCACGTAGTCACGTGAGCAGGAGACCCCTGTTGGTTAGTTGGCTAGCGATGTTGGAACTGATAACATGTACTAGCTGTGCAATGTGAAATAAAACTTCATAAGAAAGCCTCCGTCTGAGCTATTCTACATGGTGTCAGAAGTAAAACGTCTACCTCGTACTACAAGTGGTTAGTGGAACGTTTGAATTGGACCGTATATATATTTGATGTTGAGTCAGACTTTTCGGTGAGCCCGAAAGTAGAACATATGGCTGATGGATTTCGGCGTCCAGATCCGCTGGTATTCGATGACAAAATCGCAGATAACTGGCGGGTATTCGAACAGGAATATGACATCTTCATAGCTGCAGCTCACGGTGACAAGCCAGATCGGACGAAAGCCTACATACTCCTCAATCTAGCGGGAAGTGAGGTTATTTAGAGAGAACGCACTTTCACCTATGCTGTGGCTCAGCTAGACGATGATGGCGACGTAGTCCGCCCAGCTGAATCGCGGGAGAATCCAGAGTGTTTGAAATGAAAGTTCAGGGACATCTGCAATCCACAAACGAACATCACGATGGAGAGACATTCTTTCAACACAAGGAACCAAAAACCTGTTGAGACCGTAGAGTCATATCTAAGTGCACTTAGAAATAAAGCAAAAACGTGTGATTTTGGAGCACTGCAGGATGAACTAATTAGAGACAGGCTAGTCTGTGGCATCAACTCTGATAGCGTGAGGAAGACACTGCTACGAGAGTGTGAGCTAACGTTGGCAAAAGCTATCAGAATATGCCAGATTAACGAGCTGACCGAACAGCATACCAGAACACTAGCGGCTACTCCGCGCACCTCAACAATGAGCGTGGATGCGGTGCACCGAGACAAGAGAGGATACAGGCCTGGCCATAAGCAACAGAGAGATCAAGGTGCATCAGAAAACATCATAAGCTGCAGGAACTGTGGCCATGAACACCCAGCGAAAAAAGAACTTTGCCTCGCATATGGTAAGCAATGCCACCACTGCAACAAATTGAACCATTTCCGAAGCCACTGCAGATCTGCATTTAAAAGCAAACAGCACAAGTCTGTGCACCAGGTTGCTCAAACCAACTCAGATAGCTGCAGTGAGGACTCTGAGTCATTTGACATTGATGGACTGTCACTCGTAGATAGCAGCGAAATAAATGCTTTAAATGAAAATAACAGGAATATCAAAGAAGAATTGAACTGCTGCGTAACCGTCAATGGAAAAAAACTCAAACTGAAAGTCGATACTGGCGCAAAGTGCAACGTCATCTCATTGGATACACTCAAGCAGGTCAGAAATGGAGAAAAAGTTGACAATAATAGGAGGGTGAAGCTGGTGGCATATGGAGGTACAGTGATAAACACTGAAGGGACTGTGCTGCTAAAATGTCGACTGAGCAACCATAGATTCTACAGCCTACAATTCCATGTGGTAAACAGAAATGTCCAGACACTACTAGGGCTGCCAGCTTGTCTAAAAATGAATCTGATGACTCTGAAAGATGAAGTTTTTCATGTAGACCTGAAAGAAAGACAAAACTCACCGCACACGTGGTTTCATGACTATACCGACCTGTTCAGTGAAGAAGTGGGCTCCCTTCCAGTCACATATCACATGAAGTTAGATCCAAATGTCACTCCTGTCGTCCGGCCGCCTTGTCGCATTCCAGTAGCAATGATGGACAAGGTGAAGACAGAGTTGCAGACCATGGTGAAATCGGGAATCATCACACCCATCTCCGAGCCCACAGAATGGGTATCCTCAATGGTAGCCACACACAAAAAAGACACTGACAAGATACGGTTGTGCATTGACCCAAGGGACCTAAATGAAGCAATAATGTGCCCACACCATCCAATGCGCACGGTCGAGGAAGTGGCTGCCCAAATGTCGGGTGCAACAGTGTTTTCAGTGCTCGATGCCAAGAGTTCATTCTGGCAAATCAAACTAGATAGAAATTCCTCGTTTCTCACCACTTTTGCCACTCCATTTGGCCGTTTTCGCTATCTACGGATGCCATATGGCATCAGTGCCGCCTCAGAGGTTTTTCAGAGATCTATGGAGCAGATATTTGTGGGCCTCCCGTGTGCCATAATTGTCGATGACATCATCGTTGGTGGAAGAGACCTCAAAGAGCACGACGAGAATGTGCGGAAAGTGCTAGACAGGGCACGTAAGGTCCGGTTGAGGCTGAATCCAGAAAAATGCAAATTTCAGCTGAAGGAGGTCAGCTACGTTGGACATGTCTTCACCGAACAGGGGCTCAAGCCTGACCCAGCAAAGATTCAGGCGATCGCTGACATCCCACCACCTGAGGATAAAGCTGCACTACAACGTTTCCTTGGAATGATGAACTATCTTGGAAAGTTTATTCCTAACCACAGCAACATTACAGCACCCCTACATCAGCTCCTGCATAAGGACATAGCATGGTGTTGGTCAGAGCAACAACAAAAGGCATTCGACACACTGAAGCAGTGTGTGATATCACCACCTGTGCTGTCATATTACAATGTGCACAAACCGGTCACTCTCACATGTGACGCTTCACAATACGGCCTTGGCAGTGCGTGCCTCCAGGATGGCAGTCCTGTAGCCTATGCCTCTTGTACCCTCACAGAAACGGAGCAAAGGTACGCACAAATAGAAAAAGAACTGCTTGCCGTGGTGTTTGCCTGTTTTAAATTTTATGATTACATATATGGTAAACCAGTTATCGTTGAGACAGACCATCAACCCTTGGTCTCAATCCTGAAAAAGCCTCTCCACAAGCACCAGCACGCCTACAACGAATGATTTTGAAGCTCCACAAGTTCAATCTGACATTGATCTACAAGAAAGGCAAAGAGCTCTACCTGGCAGACACGCTGTCACGTGCACCAAGAGAGACCACAGCACAACACCTCACAGAGCAGGAAGACTTCGAGGTGATGGCAGTACAGCGCATCTCATCCTCTCGCCAAGATGAGCTACGCAACCACACAATGGAAGATGTGTCTTTACAAACCCTGACCAACATCATCAGACATGGATGGCCAGAACGTCTGAGCAGTGTACCAGCTATAGTGAAGCCGTTCTTCCCATTCCGAGATGAGCTTTCCGTGGCAGATGGAATAATAATGAAAGGGACAAGAGCAGTCATTCCACAAATGCTGCACAAAAAATACCTCACACTTCTACACAAAGGCCATCCTGGTGCAGAGGCCACCAAGCGACGAGCACGCAATGTGGTGTTTTGGACGACAATGACAAAAGACATTGATAACTTTGTACAGTCATGTAGTACATGCAATGCCTTGAAACCTCATCAGCCAAAGGAGCCATTGCAACTACATGCAGTCCCAGAGCTCCCCTGGTCAACAGTGGCAACAGATCTATTTGAATGGAACAGCCATCACTACCTCGTCCTAGTTGACTCATATTCAGGATGGTTTGAGATGGACCAACTAAAGAACATCACGTCACAGTGTGTGATTAACAAGCTGAAATGGCATTTCTCTGTTCATGGAATTCCTCACAAGCTATTATCTGACTGTGGCACACAGTTCACAAGTCAGACCTTTTGTGACTTTGCCAAAGACTGGGATTTCACTCACGTCACTAGCAGTCCAGAATACCATCAAGCAAATGGACTGGC
This sequence comes from Alosa sapidissima, assembly GCF_018492685.1. Lineage (NCBI taxonomy): Eukaryota > Metazoa > Chordata > Actinopteri > Clupeiformes > Clupeidae > Alosa > Alosa sapidissima. The sequence continues at coordinate 12,616,750 of NC_055973.1, read as the reverse complement.
AGAGCGAGCAGTGCGAAGCGCAAAGCGCCTGTTGGAAACATCTAAAAGAGATGGGACTGACCTGCTACTGAATCTGCTAAGTGTCAGAAATGTGCCAAGAGATGGCACCCTAGGCTCCCCTGCGCAAAGATTGATGTCCAGGGTGACCCGCACAAACCTACCAGTCAGCAAACACCTGTTGAAGCCAAAGCCATTGAACACTGGAACAGTCCACAATCATCTGTCAAAGAAGAGAGAGAACCAGAAAAAATTCTACAATCGTGGCAGCCAGCCTCTCACTCCACTCCACAACTCCCAGGTGGTCCGACTGCAAACAGAGAAAGGACATGACAAAATAGGCATTGTAAAAAGGGCTGCCGCTGAACCAAGATCTTACCTGGTCGAGTCAGAGGGTAGAGAGTACCGCAGGTAATCGACGCCATCTGCTGCCTGTAGCAGAACAACACCCTCAGGCCATAGAGATTGATCCATCTTCATCAGCAGATCCAGCATCCGACAACGAAAACATCTGGAGTCCACCCAGTGTCCCATTGTCCCCAGAGACACAGCCCCCCACGCACAATGAGCACTCACCTGGCCACTCCGGTGAGACCCTCATCCAAACACCTACCGAGTGCTCAACCCCTTGTTCCAGATATGGCAGACCCTTGAAGCCCAACCCCAAGTACACTTAATCTAACATCAGTGTTCTGCCACTGATGTGTTTAGTTCAAAAAAAAAAAAAAACACATGTTACCATGCATTGTATGTGATATGTGAATGTTTATGCTGTTTCTTAGCACATGTTCACAATGACTTTTCTGGTGTGTGTTACTTGAAGAGTTGTGATTTCTACAGGTAACTCTAACATAACAGCTGTTTATTCTGAGATTCTATTAATGCATGTTTCCTGTTATTGGAGGTGTTAAACTGTTATATCTGCATTGCATTGATGAGCTTTGATTGGCCCAATGAGCCACGTAGTCACGTGAGCAGGAGACCCCTGTTGGTTAGTTGGCTAGCGATGTTGGAACTGATAACATGTACTAGCTGTGCAATGTGAAATAAAACTTCATAAGAAAGCCTCCGTCTGAGCTATTCTACACCCTCCAATGTCAGGCTTTTCAAAATGTCTTTGTATTTCATTCCCAGCCTAAAATAGCACTCTACCATATCCCTGTCCATTGTGTGACAGCGACTGTTCCTGTTTGAGGAGTTGCGCTTGATTTGCTCATCCAGCTGTCCAGTGCACAGCCTATAGGCCTACCTATTTCGTGGCCACAAATTACTATTTCGTGGGAACAAATTAATATTTCGTGGCCACAAATTAATATTTCGTGGCCACAAATTACCTATTTCGTGGGAACGAATTACTATTTCGTGGGAACGAATTAATATTTCGTGGCCACAAATTAGTACTTTGTGGGAACGAATTGCTATTTTGTGGCCACAACTTATTATTTTGTGGGACCGAATTGCTATTTCGTGGCCACAACTTATTATTTTTTTTCCCCATGACATATCCGGGGCTCTGTACAAATCCCTGTCCTAGAAAATAAACAAAAACCAAGATATAGGATGTATACAATGACAAATCTCAAAGTGTTAATCCTTCTTTCCAAAAATCTCACCAGAAGTTGTTATATAAGGGGTTATTTAAAAAAAAATCTTCTGGGGGAGCATGCCCCCAGACCCAGACCTAACTAAGCTGAGTTACCAACCTTTTGAAGTGGGGGGCCCATTTCACATCTGATAATCCGCCCATGTGTGCACACCTTTTGCTACATAGTGCGCAAGTTTTACACACTTATTTTAATAAATGGTGCACTCATCTTAGTAAATAATGCACTTACTTTATTCAATTCTACACACAAGCGAAACATTTTAGTGAGTGAGTGCCCCCCCCCATCTCACTCCAAGCTGAGCTCAAAACTTGAGAACCCTGATTGTGGTTTGATTCTATTCTATTTCCAAATTCTTTATGTTGACCTTTTGCAAGTGTGCATTTGTTGTGAAAAGCCTGCAATGTCTTATCTGTGAGGTACAGCACGGAAACATGATATTGCAAAGATGGCTTTGCAAAGAGGAGTCTTCTTGCCCAAGGCTCTCGGACAGCTACTGAAGATGTGCTCAAGGGTCTCTTTTCAGGCACAGTAAGAGCAAGATGTTGACTCTGCCTTCACCCAGTAGAATAAAATAGATGGGCTTGGTAGGATGCTGTAGACTGCCTGGATTAGGAGTTTTAGCCGTTGGAGCTCAGCTTTCCAAAGCTCGGCCCAAGAGACATTTGCACTCCACTGCTTGCTTGCATCTCGTCCAGACTCCCTGCTGCCTCATTCCAATCATCCTGCTGGCTCGCTTCTCTTCTAACCAGCTGTCCTTCCCCTGGGCTCTATTGTAGTGAGGTGTAGAGCTGCATCCCTGTCCAGCACTAGCACGAGACACTGCAGCCACCAGAGCCCTATGCCTTTAGCCATGACTCAGCGACATCCACCCTCTCCATGTCAGACTCAGTCCTGTCCTGACCTCGATGCCTGCCTGAGAGACTTTTGGATCGCAGTACTCTTGGTATTTCAGCGCCTCCCTATAGTACATGTCACCCTGTACTCTTTATTCAGACTGTGGATGGGGAGCTCCAGCTTGTTGTTCTGCCCATACAAGCAGAGACTTTAAAATGAAGAGACACAGCACTCAAACGGCATGATTGACGTAATATTCCAAAATTGTTGCCTTTGTAGCATTGCACTTCCATTAATGTAGGTAGTGTTACAGTATTACTGTAACTCTTCCTCTAATTCCATCCTCTCCTCTCAGTTGTGATTAGTTAGCCCGCACAGACACAGCTGGAATAGTGAAGAAGAGGGATGCATATGATGTTGTATGGTATTGGAAGTCAGGATTGGGGAAAAGGGATGTGGAGTTCATGGAGGTTAATAGTACTCATACTAAGGAGGGCGTTTGAAGAAAGTTCCTTAGTCGATCATCATGATATTTAACCATTAATTATCATTCATTGTCATATATTATAAATTATAGCCTGTAAAAAATATCAATGGAAGAAACACCGGTCACTGAAGTTTTAGTTTAACTTTTACTGTATATAGCAACTGTACAGTAGGGAGCACATACAGATGCCATGTATAGGTTATTCAACTGAAATATACACTTCCGTCTTGATATTCTAATCTAATCCAATCAGAATACAGAGAATTGATAGGCTATTCATCACAATGAGTCATTAATGATCGACACATGATCGACAAACTTCTTAAGTATAAATTACAGATAATTAATTTATCATACTCATACAGCAGTTCTTACACACGATATGTTTTAAAAACAATGATCAGCTTTTTATTGTTCGCCTTAATTAAAAAATAAAAAGGGACTTTGGCACACCTCTTGTGGACCTGACGAAGGTCTATGACCAGAAAAATAGCCATGAGCAGACCAAAGCTGTCCATCCAATGACCGCCGGCCTGTCTCAATGCTTCATCAGCCAAATAGCCTAGTCAGTGTCTAACTCTCTAAATAAATATGCTTCACTTAGGCCTATCAGTAGCCTCTGTCTATGTTATCATTTATCATGTATCATTACTGTATCATTACGTAAAAATGAATATGATACTTTCACTGGCATAGTATTATGAGACTGCATCATGATAGACAGCTAATATGTGTGTGCAAATTGGTAGTGGGCCTATTTGGAAGAGTGCAGGGCCTTTTTAGTCCAAGTCTGCCCCTGTAGTTTATAATGAATTCATCATTTGCAAGTGAAACAGTGTGCAAGACTTGTTAGCCTAGAAAAAGCACAATAATGCAGCTTTAGTGAAATTGTTGACTCATTTGCTCCAGGTATGTGTGCATTGGAAAATACTATAGATAGATAGATAGATAGATAGATAGATAAGACTTTATTTAATCCCACCGTGTACTTGTTACAACAATCATGGAAGATGGATCCAGCAAAAACAAGAATAAATAGCAAAATATAAAACAAGAATTTTAAAACTATAATAAATAGCAAAATATAAAACAAGAAGTTTTAAACTGAATTGTTAAAATCATGTATCAGGGCTGAAAATACTGTACTGTACAGACCATAAGGCATAAATAAAGGTCAGGAAAGTATTTCCTAATCCGTTTAAACTCTAGATGTTCTGTACATTCTGAAAGGGTGCATGAATTGTGAAAGATCTGCAATGTCTTATCTGTGGGGTGCAGCACTGAAACATGATTAGCAAAGATCACTGCAAGAGGAAACTCTTCGATTGCTTAAAAACAATTTTTAAAAAATAGGGCCCATTTTACCAAAACGTTACACACAATTAAAACAACCCCACACCCTAATAGCACAGCATCGCACATCTTTAACACATTAAACATCGCACATCTTTAACACTGGTGTGATTCTGTTTGCATCAATTACACATTTTGGATATTGATAGGTTTATTAATGTAACCAGGTGGTAAAAAGAAGGGATTAAATTACTACATTTATGGTTCATCTTTGATATTGTGAGATTTTTCATTTGTTTTCTTTTATTGTTTTCTATTGAGATCAAAGGTTCACATTGTCATACACTAAACAAAAAAAATGGTTGTCTACTATTTGTAGTTGGATGCAATATCTAGAGTAATATGTATACCCAGTAGGGGGCGGTAGTTGCCAATTCTTCTGACGAATTGTATATAGTTAGCCTACTTCATTAGTACTTTCCTGCGTGAGTTGGAACTCGCTCTTTTTTACCCGAGGAGGCTACGAGAGAAAGCATGTTAAGCTGTTGTGTATATTAAGAACATTTCCTGGTAAATAGCTTTTCCACACAGTAGTTGAGTGAGTTAAAGTGAGTGTTTAATATGCTGTTAGAAACGTGATATGTTTGTGCTATAGGTGCTAATGAAGTTTGAGGATTATTCGTCCACATTTGCTGTAACTACTATAATTTGCTGAAACTACTTTTTATTTTGATATTAGACATGTTAAGTGTTGTTATCCATTTCTAAGACTGTGTGTATGTTTGTTTGGTTTTAGAAAGTACTGTAAGCCCACTGCCGTATTTTAGTTAGAGAGAACAAAGCTTCAACATTACCAATTCATGCTAACGTATTTTGGTTGAATGCCAGAGACTATTTCTGGTTACTAGCTGCTACCTACTGTACACACTGGTGAATAAACTTAAAGAAAGAATCCTAACTCCTTTGTGTCCTATGTGGTTGAACTTCCATAGGCTACATTAACATGGACTGTTAACACTCAATATGTTCTGAAAAAGTCCAGACAACGACTCTACTTCCTTCGTCAGCTAAGGAAATTCAAAGTTTCTACATCCATCATGAAGGCCTTCTACACTTCAGCGGTTGAGAGTGTTCTAACTGGTAGCATCATCACCTGGTATGGGAACTCCACAGTTAGAGATTGTAGTACTCTGCAGAGAGTAGTGCGCTCAGCTGAACGTACTATAAGAACTCAACTCCCTGCTCTACAAGATATCTATTCCAGAAGAGTACTCCTAAGAGCCCAAAAGATTCTGAAGGACTCTTCTCATCCTAACAATGGATTATTCCTACCACTGAAATCAAGAAGACGCCTATGTAGTCACAAAGCCAGAACTGAGAGACTCAGGAGAAGTTTTTTATCCCCAGGCCATCCGAACTCTGAACTCACACTATACTGACTTTGCACACATTCACTCCTCAGCACTCTCAAACATTTCCCAACTCTGAACTCACACTATACTGACTTTGCACTCATTCACTACTCAGCACTCATGACCCCCCCCCCCCCACACACACACACACACGCACACCTACAAGACTTTTAGCACTTTTACATCCCTCTCCCTATGCTACAGACCTTTTATTTATTTTCTTATTTCATCACACGTCAAAATACACACACACACACACATATCTGACTTTCTCCAACTTTTGCACATCTCCATAGAACTTTTTATTTATTATTTTTGATTTCTCCTCCATCTACCCATGTCCTTGATTGCCTAGCCTTTCTGCCCCCACCCCCATCCCCAACACACACACTTACATCATCACTGTCATCACTTCACATACATACAGCACACTGCTTGCTACAGTAAGCCTCCTCTACATACTTGCTGCACACTGCCCCCCCCCCCCCCCCCCTACATACACAGCACATTGTCTTCAGGATCTTCTCCAACACACATCCTCTACATACTTACAGCACACTGCCCCCACCTACACACTACACACACACACACACACACAGTCACTGCTCCACTCCCCTCCCGCCCACACACACATCTTCACTGTCATCACTCACATACATCATACATACAGTACTCTGCTTGCAATAGTAAGTCCCTGCCCCCCCCCCCCCCCCCCCCCCCTACATACACAGCACATTGTCTCATGAGGAAGCTTCCCCAACACACATATTGCACACTGTCCTCTCCCCACATACACAGCACACTATCCCATCTCCCCTGTCATCCCCCCAACACACACATCAAGACCCCTGGCAGTTGGGTTAGCCCCTTGAGCCGTGGATCTGCCCAAGGTTTCTTCCTTGGTAAGGGAGTTTTTCCTTGCCCCTGTTGCTCTTGGGTGCTCCTTGTTGGTGCCCCCCACCCAATCCCAATCCTCCCCCACCTTTTTTATGCAGCCCTTGCCACTTAATCTACTAAACCCCTCTTCTACTGCACTCTTTACCCCCCCCCCCCCATTAATGCACAAATAGGCTGACACCAGACATAATTTCACTGCATTTCTTACTTCCAGTAACTATATGCATGTGACAATAAACTTCCTTGTATCCTTGTATCCTTATTATATTTCAGAGATATTGTTAGAGTATTATAGTTTTGCCGATTGCTTGTACACTTTTTGCTCAATGTGTGCACAATTTGGCTCAATGTGTCAAAACTCTACATGCAAGCCAAATAAGACATAGCACTTAGATAAACAACTCACATCTATGACAAAATGAAAATCTGCAGTCAACACCTAACAATCCTTTTTCAAAATGTTGTTCTTGTAACAACACAAAAAATACATCAATTCCTCTCTCAAAAGTGTGTTTTTTTGTGTGTGTGTGCTGTAATATACTGTCACGACAGCAAAATATTTGGAATATTTGGTTTCAATATTGCTAACATAGTTACTGTGTATATTTCTCTCTGCAGATGACTTTCACTCTTGTTTGGAATTATTATCGCCCATGAAATACAGAAAAGCTTAAAAAGGTTTTGAGCAACATGATGTAACAAAGAAATGTCATTATGACAAAGGTGTTTACAATGTGAGGCAAATGCTTGCTGTTGAGTTATTTTGAATGCTGTGTTTCATTTTGCAGGAGATATGAGGCATTTTGTGTGTGCAATAGTTGGATTTGTGTGTAGAGTTTTGAAAAGAAGACACAGAGCTTTGAAAATGTGTGTAAGCAGTTGTAAAAAAACTGTAATTGTAAGGGATATACGGTGGCAGGTCTATAGGTTCGCCTTCAATTGGGATCTGGCCATATATACTGAAGTAACTTCTACATCATCTACATCAGTGGTTCTCAAACTGTGGTACGGGTACCACTGGTGGTATGCGAACTCTCACTAGTGGTACTCAGGGAGTCTCCAAGATGTCTTTTCATAAAGACTTGACAACGCAAAATAGTATGTACAATGTAAAATATGTAGTTGAATTGGCCTATACGCACCTGTATTTTAATGCCGGTCATAATGGTGGTACTTGGAGAGCCAATTGTTTTTGTGGGTGGTACTCATTGTGAAAAGTTTGAGAACCACTGATCTACATCAAACAATTATATCCTCACAGACTAAGAAATAGGGAAAGTGTCACCCTGACCCCACAATGTCACTGCATGCCTCTTCCATTGCTTGTAGAGGAGGTATGTATGTGGTTGGTGATCATCATATACTTTCTATTGTCATGCTGAAAACAATTCTCCAGTAGGTTTTAGAAATGAGGAGTAAAGAGGCAAGTACAATTATACGGGTAATATAAAACAGGGGTGTCCAAACTTTTTTATGAGGACCAGATTTTATAATGTGAAGATGCCCGTTGGCCAATGGTCCCTTCTGCCAATAAAAGTTACAAATGCACTGTTTGTTTTTTAAATGGCAATGTAACCAAATCTAAGCCACTCAGTCGTGACACATCTAAAAAAAAAACTAAAAAACAATTCTGCCTTTCTTTCACATTTGGAGTCAGATAACATATAATTAACTGTAGGACAACGTATGGAATACCTTGAACTTCCATGAAGTTGATAAAAAATCTTAACCTCATGTTCATTTTAAACATGAAACATATAACTCTTGCTCTTGTCTTTCACGAGATTATTCAAAAGTAATATTTTGAGTGACTGCAGATAGAAAACACAAAGTTATAGGCACACCTTATCCAATACAATAAGTGCCATAAGTCCAAGTGCATATTTATAATTGTGTGTTTGGCTTTTCATTGTATTTCTCAGTCGGTTTGGTGCATTTCTTGAATCATAATGCACATTTGCACAACGGTTAGTGCATTTCCCAAAACAATTAGTGCAAACTGCATCGCATAGTGGATAACCTGCAAAAGGCGTATCTTGCTCAAAATGTTTACTTTATGTCTCAAAAGCAAATATTTATACCAATGAAACAGTCAGTGTAATTAAAATGACAAGTCATGATGCCATTGTTTATGTCAAGATAGTCAGACTGTTTTGTCTTATTGTCAATATGACAGATTACTCTGTAGGCTAAGTATTTAAGGAACAATGTGTGTGCAAGGTAGCCCTATTTTCTATTTCAAAACTACAAAATTACACATTATTGTGTGTGGAGGGGGTTGATTGCAAGACAGTGGATACTGTTAGGAACAAAATTATCCATACCCCTGGCAAATATTGATTTAATGTTGTTTTTCTTTTGATCAATATGTTTGTTCTATCACACTTTATGAAAAATGGCATGTCCAAAATTATTCATACCCTTTTTTAATAAATAAATGGAAACTTTATTTATCTTTATTTGCATGCAAAGCTATCAAAATGGTTCTTATAATACCTACAGTACCAAGCCTATCTTTACCTTTTTAGCAGCAATTCGGGTTTTGAGGCAGGAATGATTCTTTGCCATCACTCCTGTGGCCTTGTGCTCACTTTTTTGACGGATTGAGGTCTGGACTCTGGCTGGGCCACTCTAAAATGTTGATATTGTTCTCTGTTAACCAGAAAGTCCAGACCTTGTTTGGCTGTATGTTTTGGATCATTGTGTGGTTTAATGGTCGAATGCTGCCTATTAGGGCAGTTCTCTCGGCAGACTGCCTGATCTGTTCCTCCAGAATCTTAATGTAGCCCCTTGTTTTAGTGTTACAATTTACTTTGAGAAAGTCAGCAGGTCCAGTGACAGACTGGACGGTCTGGCATTTGGGCAGATGCCAGAAAGGCCGCGGCCTCTCGTGGGCCGGCATGCTTGTCGGGTTTGCGCGGCCCCTTCATCATAAGGCCGGTTTCACATTATCTCTAGGCCCACTATCAAGTATCAATAGTGTTAAATAGCTTCAAATCAGCCATTTAAATCTAACTCCCTCTTCCTCCTGATGCAATGGGAAACTGATCAGTATTTATACCAGATATGAGTCTCTATACTACAGTCATGGTGACCCTCAATATTTACATCAGTCTACATTCTTTTGTAGCCTTATTCAATCATATGTTTAAAAAGTGCATTGTTTGAAATTGAAATACAATAAATATGCCTGTATCTTTTATTTTATTATTGGTTTACAAAAGTGATATGAAGCAATGACTTCTGGGAATTTCAAAACAGAATGCGTCTACTTCCTTCAGCACAAAGCTATAAACTGCCCCCAAATGCACTTCGAAACATAAGTGAATGTCTGTTTAAATTTAGTGAAGATGCTACGGTCAAAAATCTACAGTCGGAATTGACACACCTCGCTACGTACTGGGACAGCCTGAAAAAGTCTCCTCTAAACGAGTACACAGTCAGAGACCGGACTTTGATGATGCCGCGGAGATAGAGGAAGAATTGTGCAATCTGTTGCTATTTCCTTCTCCAGCAGTTAAACCTCTTTACCTGTGCCTACACCAATAGGTTAGCATATAAAACACTGTCATGTACTCAAGTGGCATGCAAACAGAGTTTTTCCACTTAAATTCATCTAGAATCACCTACTGTAAGGACACGATTGTCACAGGATAATTTGGAGGCCTTAATGCTGATGGTGACAGAGAAAGAGGTCGTAATGAACTTGGATGCTGATGACGTGATGGACAGTGTTGCGGAGAAGAGCAAGCTCCTTCGCACCTTGTGAACTGCATGACGTTAATTAAGACACGTTTGTGGAGCGGCTGCTCTGATGATCTATTCTAGGCTATTCTTTTTTCATTTTCATATTTCATATTGCATTCATTTTTTTTCTTGGTTCTTGGTTCAGTCTTTATGTATATTAAAGTTAGAGTTCATCACCAATGGGGCTACAAACGTGCGTGTTATTTCCGTGCATGTGAAGTTATATCTGTGTGTTGCGGGCCCTGTGTGGGCCGCAGGTTGGTGAAAATGCCAGGGCCATTTATTAATCCCAGTCCGTCACTGAGCAGGTCCCACTGGGTGAAGAGGAGAAGAAGAAAGACAAGAGGAGGTGAAGGACAAGGCTTAAGAGATCCCATGGTGCTGTAAGACAACATCGCCTGTGATGTGGATGAAATTATCAGGCCAGACATAGAGAGAAGTACGGAGTCCCTAAGGGGACATGAACAAAATAAAATCTAAAGTTTAGTTTCATGTGCTCACGTAAAACGTTTCACGTGCGCACATGAAAGTTTCAGGTGAGCACATGAAAGTTTCGCCTGAGCACATGAAACTAAACTTTCAAATTTTTTTTGCTCATGTCCCCTTAGGGGCTCCGTACAGAAGGTATTTTCTCTGCAATGAGAAAAAAACTGTAACTGAATTGATGTGACGTTGTCAAGGGGAGGGGAGAAGTTGAGTGGACGTCCCCTCTGATGCTGGCTATTTAAGTGCATCAGCGCACCAACCATCTCAGAGCCTATTTATTCAGCATACTGAGCACTAGGTATCTGGGTAAGATTTTTCTCTTTATACCTAAAAGCTAACAAAAAGACAAACAAATATATGTTGTTGAAGGTCCTAAGTGATGTTTAACAAACAAATTCTACAATAATGCAGTCTTGATATATTTACTTTTTCTTATAAATACATTGAGAATGTTTTAAATTATTTTGATTAAAGCCTTGGTCTTATGAAATATTATTTATTTTTTTATTCTAGAAAAATTTACCATTTTGAAGACCCAGGAGTTTCGGAGAAGATCTGAAAATAACAAGGAGTACATGCCAACAGGTAGGCCCACAGTATATTTCTATTTCTTTTATTTGATCAAATGAAACAATACATTCATATTCACCAAACACAACTTTCCCTCTTTTCTTTCCTAGGATGGTGAGGCTGACAGCAGTGCTCGCCCTCACCGTGCTAAGTCTCTGTATGGGACCAGTCTCAACCATCAGAAGACTTAATCACATGTTAGATCTGACGAGCAGCTCATTTCAGAAGTTCCCCCACAATGGTCTCATGTTACTCTACTGGTTCACTGCACATACAGATTTTACCAGTGAAGATGCCATTGTGCCTAAAGATTTTAATCCCAGTATGGGCGACTATGGATGCACAATGTATGGCAACAGAGAGGGGCTTTTCCCAACGATATCACCTTACACTAAAGATGAGTCATACTATATCATTGGGAACCTCAAAAATGCGGCAGCTAAATTTCCCACTTATGTTAACCAAGATTACTACAATGCTTACTGTAATTTGAAAGATAGTCAGTACAGCACCACCCAAGACAACACCAACAAGAACCAAGACCGAATCATATTCCGGCTGAAAGCTCTCTCTAGTGGTTTCCATATAAAAGATGTCTACATCACGCAGACCACCGCCACAGGTCTCCGTTTGAGTCACACCCATACCTATGAGGTCACAATGCAACTTCTGAGGGAGATCACAGATATCATGCAGCACAAAGCAGCCATTCTCTGTCCATCTCTGAAGTTGAAGGAAGAGCAAGCTCACAGTATGTTTGAAGACCCGAACCTCGCGTGGTTCCTCACCCTTGCCGATTACGATGTCTCCTACCGAGAGCTTTGTCTCAGCAGCACCCACTGCTCTGACTACACCCAAGGATTCGGGGGGTGCACAAACAGCCTGCACTGCATACCGGGCAATAAGTATGGTGAAGTTTGTGACTGGGACCCGACGAGCCTGAAGGTGGGAACCACAGAGGATGGCCACGCTGTACTGAACTGGACTAACATACCAGACACCAGAGTCGAAGAGGAGGGCTTGGTGGTGGCACTGTTTGAAAACGACCACAGCTCAGACGCCCTCGCCGAAAAAGCTGTCGACGGCCTCACCTCGGGCTCTTTCCCCACTGAAATAAGTCTGGACGCGGGGCTTCAGGTGAGGCTCCTACTGAAGCCAAATAAAACTCTCTGGAGAGGCCCAGAGCTTGATGATGCCAACGGCAAGAATCAATTGATTTTAAACTCTTATGCCAGTGTGCAGCTTTTCGCAAGAAACGGAACAGCCGGTGTACGATTATATGTCAAAAAGTCATACGACTGGAAGGTGAATTTTTTAAATTGGTATATAGGTTATTGTTTGAATACAGGGTCTTCGTATTCGGCTTGGGTGTATATACAGAATATTGTCCAAAAAGTTTATCAGTTTGCAGAATTTGACGTTTATGAGTACGTTTATGGACTCAAAATAAGATCCTCGTCCTGCCTTAAGGTTATAAACCAGAGAGGTTATACAGTAGCCACAACCAAGCCTTGGGATGAATAGATGAATCTGCAGGCCAGCGGTAAAGCCAGGGATACCATTGTCTTTCACCCTTGTTCTTCTTCAGCTTTTATTATAACACCTTATTTTCTCTATATGCCGGTAGTAAGCTTTTTTCTTCTAATCTCTGTTTTGAATGGCAATCAAGTGGATGTTATACACAAAATGTAATTGTTTCTGCAGGTTAATGTAACCAACAATCAATAAATGCAAGTGAAATGTTAATTAATGTGTCAATAATTGTTTCCAACATATATCAACAAGAAATCCAACAAGTATTTGGGTCATTCCAATAAGACTATTTGGTCATACCACATGAAATGAGCCAATTTTGGAAAACCTTCCCACAGGACCTGCTCATATTTTCTTTATTCACTGATATTTTGTGCCTCCACATTTAAATTTAAGGAAAGTCTGCAAAGTTATGCCTCCCATCTCAGCAACTACTTCACACTCTTGGTTTTTGGTTTTCACTAGCCTACAGTATACTTGTACAGATATTTGACACCTGTCAAACGACAGCCTAGATATTTACAGTATCTGTAAACACACTCATCTTTATGACCCTCCTGGAAGAACAAACTGAACAACATTTTTTTCTATTTTCATTGAAAAATCAGCAGCCAAAATGGTCAGGGAGATATTTCTCTTGCTCCTTTTTTAACACTTTCCAACTGGAGCATTATTGAACATCAGTAAAATTCTGAAGATGGCTCACAGAGACTTAAATTATTGTAAGTCATCTCACAGGGTGACTGTAAAAATGATAAGACATCTTTTGGCAAAACTCGGCTCTAAAATTAAGAAAAAGTTGAATTTTCATCATAACTTAAAACCAGAAAGGGACCTGCACACATGAAAATCCTGTGAAACATCCATGAAAGTTAATCATTTTAACAGGTGTGTGACAGATATTAGGTCAGGTGTCTGTGAATGACACCTTAAGGTATGTAACTGTTTGCGCACCAAAAAACATGCTTGTGTCATTAAGTTTAACAGGGTAAAATCATTTTCACTATAATCCAATACCACTTATTGTGATAACAGCACCGTAACTTTATTGTGTGATAATACAGTTTTTTAAAATTGCTTAAGCACAATTTTGAAAACAGGGCCCGTTTTTTTCAAAACACTACACACAATTAGCAGAATCTGTCAGATCTTTTGCTAAATGAATTATAGTTTTTTCAACTGTTTACACAGAAAATCTTTGCACATAACACATGTTTTGAAACATGTCACTCAAACACCATAACCCCATACCAAATCTGCAAAACCATACACTAATTCTCAGCCTTTGACTGAGTTTTTAATTTCATGAAACACTTTGCAAAACACCACACACAATTCTCTACCTAACACACAAAAATCTATCAGGAAGTAACTTCAAACACAATGTATAAAAATGCCACACTTATTTACCAGTGCATGTGTACTGTAAATACTCATTACTTTACTGAACACCATCCAATAATTGCCTTAGTATAGATCTATGAATAGACAAATGCAAAATGCCTCAAATCTCCAGCAAAATGAAGCACAACATTCAAAATGTCATAAACACATCTCAAAAGCAAACATTCCCCTCACTTCTGTGTCTAAAGTAGAGAAATGTATTTAGTGTTTTGTAAATCACTGTGTGTAGCGTTTTGCAAACAGTGTGAAGCTGATAATGTGCTTATAGTTGTGCAAATCTGGGCTGATGTTTTGCTCCTTGAGTGTATGGTTTCGCTAACTGTGGAATACTTTTGATTTTAGTGTTTATGTAAGCAATCATAAAAAAACTTTAATTCTTATGGTTCTATGAGTTATGGTTTGTATGATATTTGTTTATTTTCATTATTGATCATTGATATGTATTAACATTATTGATATTATTTTTTCTTAATGTAGGCTTACCAACTGTTTACTGTTAATTTAAACTACTGTATTGTTCTACTTTGTGTCTGCTATATTTGATTAACATATACATAAACATAAACACATAAACATAAACACATAAACATAAATGCTGGTTCAGTGAGTTTCATTAATATCTTAATCTATACTATATAATATGCTAGAGAGTACAGGCATTGCAACATGCATGAACTGAACTTCACTCTTAATATTGTGAGACTAGACACTTCCAAATGAATGTATGTGTAATTACGTGTTGTATTCAGAGTTGATTACATACATATTTCAGTGTATTTTGTATGATAACACTTTGTTCATGATTTACACATCCCACAAAAAACATGTGTTTTTTTTTTTTTAAGATCTACTTTTCATTTTTGCCACTTGGGGGAAGCATTGGAGAGGGTAGCTGTGTGTGTGTGTGTGTGTGTGTGTGTGTGTGTGTGTGTGTGTGTGTGTGTGTGTGTGTGTGTGTGTGTGTGTGTGTGTGTGAGAGAGAGAGAGAGAGAAAACGAGAGAGAGACAGAAATGAGGCATGCCTAGTTACCTCCTCTTCTCCACACTGAAAGGCACTTGTGAAGACCAAGATTCCTCAGAGGTAACCTACAGCATAGGGTCAGATGGGAGGGTCAAGATTACGCCGTAAAAACAAGCACCATCATCACTAAATTAAAATAGTGGGCCAAGGATTAAAATGGAATACACTGCATCTGGATTATTTACTCTACTTACTGGATAACCTCACGTAGAGGCAGGTAAGAGGAAAACCTTTTTTTAATGTACTGTATTTGTACTGTAAATATATGGGGCAGGTGAAAGATAGAGGCTACTAGTGCATTCATGTTTTACGTAAGTGTGTGGTGAAGGACACAACTGAATGTGAATATAGAGAATATTTTTAGTGTAGGATAATATTTCAATCTAAATTGGCTTTTCTTGCCTTTTGTAATGATATATAAATGATTGTTTTGTGTATCCCTGTCTGACTTTATCAATATTCATTGTGTCATCTCCTTTCTCCTCTTCAGCAGGAAATGTTGAAGGAAGACTTTCTTCACCATCCCCATCCTATCCAGGACTGCACTGTATTACTGTGTATATAAATTTATGACCAGTTCCTACCATTTGTAAAAGAGTTGTTGTGACTTAGTGTGTCAGACAGAGATTCTGTGGCTCCTTTACGATGGTATTCCCCACAGACTGTGTGATGTATTTGTGGCCCATGCGTTCTGTTATCCTGTGTTTGTGTTGGTGTTTGTTAGTGTTTGTGACTTCTTTGGACTCGGAGGGGAGGTGTCCTCTGCCCTGTCGTTGTGAGGGGAGGCTTCGCTACTGTGACAATGCAGAACTCACTGCCGTTCCACAGGATCTCATTGGCTCCTCGGGCCTGTCGCTGCGTTATAACCACTTGCTGTACCTGCCCCAGGGGGCTCTGTTCCAGCTCAACAGGCTGCAGTGGCTCTTCCTGGGACACAACCAGATCCAGAGCCTGGATGAGCGGGCTTTCCTCGGGATGCGCAGGCTCAAGGAGCTGGAGCTGAGCGCCAATCAGCTTCGGCTGCTGCCCAACAGGACTTTCAGGCCTGTACCGAATCTCCGGCTCCTTGACCTGTCCACCAATCAGGTGTCGGCGCTGAGCTCCAGCCAGTTTCGTGGCCTAAGGAAGTTGATGGTCTTGCGTTTGCGCCGGAACTTGCTCACGTCTGTACCCGTTCGTATTTTCCAGGATTTGCGCAAGCTTCGGGTTTTGGACCTCGGGGAGAATCGTCTGATAACACTGGCAAGGAATGCGTTTGTGGGGCTTCTTAGCCTGACAGAGCTGAGGCTGGACCAGAACAGACTCAACCGGGTCAACTTGGGCCTGTTTGCACGCCTCACCTCACTGCGCTCACTCAACTTGAGCCAGAACAACGCTGCTTGGCTGGGCAGAACCCTACACTGGGACTGGCCCACGCTTGAACACCTGGACCTTTCTCGAAACCGCCTGGAGTGGGTGGAACCTACCGCATTCTACGGGGTTCCACGCCTTAAGAGCCTCCTGCTGCATTCCAACCACCTACAGGTTCTTGAACGCAACGTCCTGCAGAACTGGGTCTCACTGGAGAACCTCACACTCTCAGGGAACCCATGGGACTGTGGACAAAACATATGCACCCTGGCAGCTTGGTTAGGCCGTTACCGTGGACAACGAGACAATGGGCCTGTGTGCTCGATGCCCGAGGAAGCTAAGGGTGAGAACGTTCTAGATGCCGTGCATGCTTTTCAAACCTGTCAGCCTCATGTTTTGGACTTCAACGCAGAGAAAAACATTACTGTTGAAATAAACACCAACACAGAAATGGACATCACAGTTGAGACAGACACAGTGGTCATAACAACAGAAACTGAATGGTACATTGTCACAGAGACAACGGAACAAGTTTTAATGGAGGAGTACAAGGAAGAGGAGGAGGAGGAGGAACAGTACAGTGCAGTGGAACCTTTCACAGTCACTCCTGATGCCCCTCCACAAAAGAGACACCTTGCAATGGAAAGGACAATTGTTGTTTCTACAGCAACTCTCCTATTTTTGACTGTTTTTATTTTGACATGGAAATGCTTGGTCAAGCGACAGCAACAAGCACACATACAATCTAAGACAGATCAGCAAACAACAGTTCCTGTGCAAGCATACTATATTAACTACAACTCCCAGAATGCACGAGCATTTTTAAGCAGGAATGGTTATGGAACCTGCACATGTCACATGACCCAGAGATATTGTGAGTGTGTCGTCTGACTGAGTTTGACTTGTTTTCACCAAAGGTTCTCTTAAACTGTAATCTGACGATAATAGAAAGAAAATGTTATTAAAAAGTGGAAATTAAAAGTAATTCTATTACAAGTCCTCCCTTTATCAACATCTCCATCTGTGTCTTTTATCCTTCTTTTAAAACACACATACACCCAATGGCAAGAATAAGTAGCGATCATTACGCTAATATTAGCATAGCATTAATAATAAGGTGATATTCTCACCTCCATAACCTTTAGGTTGGATTGAGTTAGATTATGCCTTCAGACTTCTCACTGTGTTTAGGGCTTCACCCTTAGAGGAAACACACACACACACACACAAGTGCTACTGTGTGTGTGTGTGTGTGTGTGTGTGTGTGTTAGTGGGATGGTGGAAGTTGTTAGCAGCTTTAAGTTGTTTAATTAGCAAACTGACCTTTAAGTCTCAGAACATCTCTGCTGCCCTATCACCCAGTCAGAATTGTTCTCTTGCCTGCATGCACATGCACACACACAAAGGATAGCTGACTTTGTTTTTTCTTTCTTTTGTGTGTGTGTGTGTGGGGGGGGGGGGGGGTGCACATGTGATACACACATGTGAGGAAAAAAGGAAAAGGAAAGGAAAATCCATTGGATCAACATGATATGTTACTAAAATAAAGTCTCAAATCTCAAGACACCCTTAGGCTTATGCTTCTGTTATAGTAGAACACATTATCTGGCTCATTAAATTATTCTCCAAGCTAGAGAAACAAACAATTAGAGTCAACAGTAGCCCTGACAATTCTTGCTTCATTGCATGTGTAGGGTATAATGTTAAGTTCCTCACCTAAAATGTCAAAATGTGACTTTGAAGTGGGGCAAAAAAAAACATAACAAAGCAAACATTATGGACCTCTGGCCTCTAAACGGGCATGCTGACGTGAGGTTTATGCTCTATAAGAGGTCAAATGAGGTGAGATGTAATTTACTCTCTGTATGTAAATGGCAGACCCCCAGCAGAGAGTGGAGGTCACGTCACATCATATTGCATTACACACTTTCTTATACACATAGGGATGTGCACAGAGATTACAAAATAAAATTGCTTTAAAACAAGTGGGTAATGTATAGGCTAGCACATGTCTGACTAACTGATTTATTAAAATACCCTCACAGTACCCTAAAATACCCTGCAAATATTTCATACTCAACAGATTTCTACAAAAGAATCAGTAGTAGTATTATACAATCCCACATGTAAGGCAGGGCTGTCTATATCATGTATTGATAAAGAGCTATTGGCAAAGAACAAACTAGTGGAATGAGGCCTAGTTATTGGTAAGAAGCCAACAAAATTATGTTAATGTTTAATGTTTAAGTTAATGTTTGTTTCAGACATTTAAAAAAGAGACATAAAGTGAAAATAATGTGGAAAAAAGTCAGAATTTCGAGATACAAAGTCAAAATAAACAACATCCTAGCAGGCTGAGGCAGGACACAGCACAACTCCATGCATTTTCAGCCAGAGAAGCCAGAATGTTATCATTTGTTACCTCGTTTAAAATAAGGCCTGAACCTGTGTTCCTCCAATTATTCCCTGCTATAGCCTAAACTATTTTGCACTTCAATTGTAACCATACACACACAGTTGGAGTAGTTATGATGATACTGCATTAAGATAATCACAAAACATATTTACTGAGTTTAACAGTTCAGAAATAGTCAAATATAGTGTCCATTTCAGCACTCCATTAAATAATGTAGAAGTGGTCATCTAGTTCAGCTAGTTAATCTAATTGTAATGTAATGTAATGGCCATCTATACATGCTATCTTCCTTTTTCAGGACAGTCTGGACTACCCATATCTGGGAAAGTTTGATGTGATAATATTAGCATGTCTTATGTCAGGCTTTACATCAAGAAAAAATAATTTGCGTCTCATCATTCATACAGTAGGCCTATGTTTGCATTCATGTCACTAGGAAATTGTTCCAGTATTCTGCATGCCAGTAGAAATACAGCTGTGTGGGATTGTCTGGAATCTGAAAGAACCATGATGGTGGGAAGATCTATGGCTAAGCAATTTACAAATATGTATGTACTAACATACATAGTTTAAATTAGAATACACTAGTGCAGTCCCTGTTCAAACATTCCTGTAGAAAACCTATCCCAATGACATGCCCGCAGGTATGCCTGCTTTAAATGATAAGGAAAAACATCATTACAGCTAAGCATTCAATAATGAATACTGAATATTATATTATAATGTATTAGCCTATAATTAATGTGTAGTAAGCAGAATTTAGGCATAGCTGCATATGTTTACAGATAAAAATTACATTGCATTGCATCACTACAGTTTTTGCAACGATGTGACTCAACAATCTCTGCTTGACATCACGATCTGTCTGCCACTCGTCTGTAGCTGATCGAAATGACATAAGCCTAAAGCTTTAATGTAAGGCTATATGTTTAGCCTATTGAATAACTTAATGATATAGAAGACAAAGCATTTTGTAGAAAGATGCATCATCATAGATTTGCAATGTGACTCAAACAGTCTTTGGACTTTGGTAGCATATAGCCTATGTTTTGGCGCAAAATACTTGTAATATAAAATATTTATAGGCCTATATAAATAGCCTATGTCTTAATTATGCTTGTTTGATTCAGGAATTTCAGTCAAGTGGCAATCACCCTTGGCCCTTGTTTATTCTCATTTGACGAAATGTGGTTTCCATGGACCAGATTGCAGTCCTCCAGTGATTCATGGATGATGTGGCTTAAAGGTCATAGGACCGTTAAAGGATGCGAGCGTTCATGTGTATGAAATGCGTAGCCTACATGTGGCAACTGTACGCTGCAGGTGAGATGCAACCAGCCAGCTGTTGCCGCAGATGCCGTTTTTAATAGTGAATGCTGCTGTGGGTTGTGTAGGCTACCGGGAGAAACCATCATATCTGCAAGAGCTGTGGATGTGCGTGACACTTGTGCCTGGACTAGTGAGACCGTTTCACAGTCATGTTCCCACATAGCCTGATTCAGGTTGGCTGTGGCTGGGCAGGTTCAAACGAGCTAGACCGTCATGAACACTCGTGGTGCTCCTTTAAGAAGGCTAATCCAGCGACATCACTGGCAAAATATCAGATTTGCTGAAATTATCTTGTTAGGTTACACAACTGGCTTTAGTAGGTAAACCATATCTACCCGACAGAGTAGCCTAACCCATGCCAAAACAGACTGGAACCAATATGTGCATTACCGAGTCTAGTAATAGGCCTACACTTCTTCTGAAAGAATTTCTAATGGGAGAAACTAGGCTACTTGTGTGACAATAGTCTATCCAGGCTATCCGTTTTAATCATCTTGTTCCACTTCACGGAACCCTTCGAAAACGCAAAAAAGAAAAAAAAGAACACATTCAAAGGCTAACTGTAGACAGTAAGCTGTAAATTAAACTGTATCACACTAAGGCTAAATCTGAAAATTAACTCAGGAACACATAAATCCCTATACGTTAGAAAACTAGGCCTACTAAATGCGTAATAATGTCATTAACATTAACAGCACAATACGATGCAAAGACTTGGCTACTCAATAGGCTACGTTAAACAAATTTCACGACCTACTGGACACTGTGGAGGCTGTGTTCCGGATTACTTAGTGGCAAATTATCTTTCACCTGTCACAGCATAACAAAAAAGCATAGCCTATTTGTGGGCATGTGGCCTACTGGTTAGCACTTCAGACCTGTAGCCGGTTCGAACCCTGACCAGTAGGCACAGTTGAAGTGCCCTTGAGCAAGGCACCTAACCCCTCACTGCTCCCCGAGCGCCGCTCTTGATGCAGGCAGCTCACTGTGCCGGGAGTGTGTGCTTCACCTCACCTCACATGTGTGTTTCACTAATTCACGAATTGGGATAAATGACTAAATTTCCCTCACGGGATCAAAAGAGTATATATACTTATAGCCTACAGCCTACTCTAACATGTAGCCTATGGTTCAAGTAGTGTCTGACCAAATAGGCTATGTAGTTTTGTCGCCTCCTGTTGGAACGTGTGTATGTGTGGAGGGATCGGTGGTGGAGCTGCGATGACCTGCAGTTTCAGCCGAGTTCCAGTCGGGATTCTTTCTCTGCTCTTTCGTCCTGCTCTTTCTCTCAACAACAACGGAAAAAAAAACATCAGCGTATTCCGACATCATGAAACAAACATTCGTACGGGTGAGAAAGCTTTAGGCTATGTAGAATTTGTTGTCTTTAAAAGTTAGTAATGTAACTTTAAGAAACTTTCAGATTTTGTACATTAATTCAATGCAACTTTCGTGTGGTGATTTTTATTTTGTCAGTTGTGGGTCAAGAAGTCTACTGAATAGAAAAAAAATAGTGTTAACACCATGACTGACAAAGAAGTAGGTGTGACTGTTATCAGCCCAATCACTGGCTTGCCTCTGCATAGCAACAGCAGTGAAGAGCCTTCTACCTCCTGTCCCTACCTGGCACTGAATGCTCACAGCATGGGTGTGGCATCTTTACTGGCCATGTTTATTTCACTTGCCGCTTTTGGGAATACGCTGGTCATCCTGTCAGTGCTGTGGAACCGCCAGTTACAAACAGCCACCAACCTCTTCATTGGCAACCTGGCAGTGGCGGACCTGCTCCTCAGCGTCTGCGTTTTGCCGTTCTCGGCCACGCTGGAGGTGCTTGGCTGCTGGCCGTTTGGCCGCCTGTTCTGCGACGCGTGGGCTGCGCTCGACGTCCTGTGCTGCTCGGCGTCCATCCTGAGCCTGTGCGCCATCGCCGTAGACCGTTACATGGGCGTGCGCCACTCCCTGCACTACCGCTCCCTGGTGACCAGGCGGCGGGCCGGTGTAGTTCTGGTCTGTGTGTGGACGGTGTGCGTGGCCCTGTCGGTGCCGCCGTTGCTGGGCTGGAAGGAGGCCCGCCCGCCGGACGCCAAGATCTGCACAGTCACCCAGGAACCCGGCTACGCACTCTTCTCCTCATTGCTCTCCTTCTACCTGCCCCTGGGCGTGGTGCTGGCGGTGTACGCGCAGGTGTATGTGGTGGCGCGCCGGACCACACACTTCCTGGAGAGGGGTGTGAAGCGGGAGGGCGGGGAGGTGGTGCTGAGGATCCATCGGCGTGGGGCCGTGCTGGGGGAGGACATATCCGGGGGAGCCAGGAGGATGAACGCCCGCGTGCTGCAGCGCTTCACCCGGGAGAAGAAGGCTGCAAAGACCCTGGCCATGGTGGTGGGGGTGTTCATCCTTTGCTGGCTGCCTTTCTTCATTGTACTACCACTGGGTATGTACACAATAATATGCAACCGCAGCAACACCAACAACAAGCACTCAGATAATGAAATAGTCATGGTAGACATTGTTTGTCTGTGATGTCACACACAAACACACATGTACTGACATCTGTGTCATCCACACTGAAAGACCTTGATGCTTTAACCGATTGGAATTTTCTCTGTCATCTTTGTTCTGTGTGTCTGGGTGTGTTTGTGTGTGTGTGTGTGTGTCTGTGTGTGTGTGTGTGTGTGTGTGTGTGTGTGTGTGTGTGTGTGTGTGTGTGTGCAGGTGCCATGTTCCCCATGTTAAAGCCGACTGAGACCATCTTTAAGGTGGTGTTCTGGCTTGGCTACTCCAACAGCTGCATCAACCCTTTTATCTACCCTTGCTCCAACCAGGAGTTCCGTCGAGCTTTCATGAAACTGCTGCGGGTATCACTGATCTCCAGGAAGTCTGACTGCTCTTTACAAGGCACAAACCCATCACAGAGGCCACCCCTTCAAGTCTCAGTGCCTCTCACAGGTCTCCACCTCAACATTAGCTGGTGGAGACAGTTCAGAGGGGCATCCTTATGGCTGCAGGAAATAATGAACACGCTGACCAGTAAGGTCAGGCGTAGGTCACACAGGAACAGCACCCAAAATTCTATGGAAGGAAACCTTAATTCAGTTTCAATGGAAATTTCTAATGTGTCGACAAACTGAGCAACAATTTTATAGACTAACATGCTAAAAGGTCGTAACACAGGAATTTCTATTGGCTAACACCGTGGATGTTATCCAATCACAGCGCTCTATTTTGTTAGAGAGTCTTAAGGCGGGCTTAACAGGATAACGACAGTCCTGCGACGGTGAACAACAAGGAAGGTGGCTATGGCGAACGAAGAGCGGTTGTTTGAATCGGCGTTGGCGTCAACTTTGGAGGAGTTGGACTTGTGCTTTTTTTGAGCAACACAATGCACTTAAGTCATTCCTTTCGAAGAAGGATGTATTTGCCGTTTTGCCGACCGGATACGGATATGGTCGTAGCGCTGGCCTATTGCATGCCTAGGCAGTTTGAAAGACAATTCTCTGCCCGCCCCTTGGATTAAGCGAGGTGAATGGCTCGATTCCAGACTATACATTTCAATGATATAGGATGGCCCGCCAGGCTAGCAATAGCCCTCAATTCTCCTGCAAAATGAACTTTACATTTAAAACAATGTTATTTCTTCCCAGAACGGTATTTTGTTTTCAAATGACCAACCATCATAGGAATAGACATTTATAAGAACTAGTTGAACACTGACGTACTCAATGAAAAACATGATGAATGGAAAACACTTCTTCTCCATTCATCATAATGACTTAGGCCTTTTTTTGTTCAGTGTTACACTTACTATAGACAGTACATACCTATGTGTGTTGTAAAATATTTGAGAATATTGTTTTTATACTCAGAACACACAAATACATGGTAACAAATATATTTTATTTTTCCCACAAAAACAATAAGTATAAGTATATATACTCTTTTGATCCTGTGAGGGAAATTTGGTCTCTGCATTTATCCCAATCCGTGAATTAGTGAAACACACTCAGCACACAGTGAAGTGAAGCACAGGCGCGCGGGAACCTATTTTTGACCAGGGGTGCTGAATAACAAAAATAATGGATGTCCGACGATTTCTCTCCCCCCCCCCCCCCCCCCCCCCTTCCCCTGGACATGTTTAGGATTTTGACTGCTAAATAAGTCATTTTAGTGCAGTGTGTGGGTGATAGCGAGAAGTTTTAGAAAAGTCCTGGGCAGCCACAAATTCCAATGTTCCGCGACAGCACTCCGAGTCCACTGCGCCCACCCTAACCCCACAGAAGCGCACTTGACATCGTTAGCCTATTTCAGTATAGCTAAGGAAAATTACTTTTCTGATCGTCAAAACCACACCAGAGATGTTAGGCTTTAAATATAGGCTAATAATCAGGCTGCAATGATCTCGCAAATAATTTCTGAATAGCCTATAGAGTGTGTCGTCTCCACAGCAAGTAGGCCTATGTGTCCTAATAATTTCTATCTTAGCGACTAGGAAAGTAAAATGATTTCACTAGCTATGCATTTATTATTTTTGCAAAACTGTAAAACACAATTAAAGTTTCTTTCAGCTTATCCATGGTTTTTTTTGAACGTGTAAATCGCATAGAATATGTAGGCCTATATCAACCGTAGGCCTACACACTTGATCGTTATCACATAGATGAAACCACGCTACGGTTCTTACAGTAACTGACTCACGTTCACGTTGATCTCTATAACTGTTAATTTTTAGTAGCCTATATTCAAACCTATCCATAACCCTTTTTTGCTATTTGACTCATCATTTCACATACAAAATATAAATAATGTCAGACAGCGAATTAGTAATTATTTAAAAATATATATATTTTTTAAAAATCTATCTCCTGCCAGCAGGGGGTGCTGCAGCACCCTCAGCACCCCCCTTCCCGCGCCCTTGGTGAAGCACACACTAATCCCGGTGCAGTGAGCTGCCTGCAACAACAGCGGCGCTCGGGGAGCAGCGAGGAGTTAGGTGCCTTGCTCAAAGGCACTTCAGCCATGCCTACTGGTCGGGGCTCAAACCGGCAACTCTCTGGTTGCAAGTCCGAAGCGCTAACCAGTAGGCCACGGCTACCCCCTGTGTACATCCCAAACAACACAAAACACACAGGGCCAGATGTACTAACGCTTTTGCGCCCACTTCAGGCGTATTTGTTTCGCAATGTGCGTGTAAAATCATTGCGAGGTATGTGCAAACAGGCCGCAATGATGTAAAAGCGCAAACTGCCTGTCGCGGGAACTGAAAGTGGCAGATTGCGTTTGTCATGTCATGCATATGCATTCATGGGAGGATCCAGGGGAAAGTGGGAGTTTAGCGTAAAAAGATGGGAGGGGAAGAGTAAAGAGCGCCTAATTATGTATTCCACGGTATGTACAAAGACTGCTCCTAAAAGCGCACGTCTATTCTGCGCCTAAATACTTCCGCCTTGTAAAAGCAGATGTTAATCCAAATTGCAGTTCAATGCGTCAATAAGAGAACCTTTCAAAAACATCGCTATTTAGAGCACCAGTTTTTGTGGTGAAAGTATTTGTAGGCTACTACCAAAAGCAACCTTAACTTTCGTTGGCCTTTCGAATGTCTTACTTTCACTTTCACGTCATTCACTTAAACTTTCCTACTTGCTAGATTTGACCAATCTTCCATAGCCTATATACGTGCACAAGTAGTTTGAGTAGAACTACTGATCTTCATTATCTCTTAGCTTGTTTACATCTGATCATGTATGGTATTATTTCATGATAGCTTAAAGGGGTGGTTCAGGATTTTGGACATAGGACCTCATTTCCAAGTAAGCAAGTGTGATATTTATCAGTGGAGACCGTTTTCAGCACGTTTCATCCAGTCCATCTAATTGCAGAGTTCGCAGGTGCTAGGCTAGCGCAAGTCAACGGTATGTGCTAGCCTGCCACTAAAGACAGTCTTACCCACTCCAAAGTACACCCGAGGCAAATAAATTATAACGCCAGACTATCGATGTAAATGTCTGTATTGACAGTGTTATTTCTAACGCTATTCTATCCTTGCATTTCAACGATCGCATTACATTTTGAGGGACTAGTTTCTTAGAAGCGGCGGAATTATACTTGCTCCGGTTAGTAGTACTGCGCCGAAAAGTAAACAGTAAAGCGCATTCCAATGGGGATACCTAGTAGTAGCCTTGGTAATATCAGTCCGCCGTTGAGTTGCAAAATGACTACTAACAACTTTAGGGACCAAAGTATAACTATTGCAACGCGATGCAAGGGTAGTTGTATTTCTTACACTATTCTATCAACAGACATTTACATCGATTGTCTGGAATTTGCCTCAGGTGTACTTTGGAGTGGGTAAGACTATCTTTAGTGGCAGGCTAGCACATACCGTTGACTTGCGCTAGCTCTGCAATTAGAAGGACTGGATGAAACGTGCTGAAAACGGTCTCCACTGATAAATATCACACTTGCTTACTTGGAAATAAGGTCTTATGTCCAAAATCCTGAACCACCCCTTTAACGTTTGATTCTTTTTAATGTTGTCATCAGTTAACTTCATTCAACTGCGCTTGTATGTAGGCGCTACCATTCAGTTGTGGACGTTCGTAAATTGTGTTTATGGGCGGAGAAAGGCACAGTTTACACTAAGGATTGAACGATTGATAAATATGACGGAAACTTGGGTCTGACAGCGTTCGCAATCTGCGGTGTGTCCATGACGCTGATAACGCTACGTTCGCAAATGTACGTACATCTGGCCCACAGTGTACATCCTAAACAACACAAAGTTGCACATACAGTGGTCTACATAACAATAGAAGAATTTACTGTTTAGTCACAGTAAAAAACAACAACTATGCTGCATCCTCTCTTCTGTTTCGGTCTGGCCACAGTACCTCATCCACCTCACAAGCATTATACTAAAACTCTGATTGCTAATTGTAAAACTGTGTGACTGGTGTTTGCCCATGTAATGAGTCAGTGTGCATAGTAGGGCAATTAACTTTAGAATTTGAATGGCAGTGTGTTCCTTGTGAAAACAAGAGATTTTCTTCATGAAAATTGTGCCAAATGCAGAGAATAGTGTTTTGAAAAAAGTGTGCTTTAGAACTGCAATTTGAGTGTAAAGCAGGAATTGTGCTTGTGGTTTAGCAGAATTGGTTCAGGGGGTTGGTGCACGAGTTACATGTTGTGGTCATTGTGTCTCAAGTACCAGTAATTGTGTGTAAACAATTGAGAAAAACTGTAATAATACTGTAATGGACTTTAATCATATTTGTACAAATGTGATTTGTGTTTGTAAAAATGTGTAAAATTGTGTTTAACCGTATGTCTACCACAAGCATAAATTATTTACTAATTTACTTATAAAATATGTTTAATTTATGAATGTAATTAGCTTCACAATGGCCCTCTCTATCATACTTTAATTGATCTGACTAACATCATACAGAGGGACTGAAGTGTTCTTTCTGTACAGTAATGATTGGGGAAAATGAACTCTGCAAACCTAGAGTAATACATTGCGTCAAGCTGTGAAAGAAGCTGTAAATCCTGACTGTATGTAGGCACACAGACGTGTGTGTGTGTGTGTGAGAGAGAGAGAGAGAGAGAGTGAGAGAGAGAGAGAGAGTGTCTGTGTGGGTGTGTAGGGGTAGGTGTGTGTTTGTGAACATGGACTCATTTCAGGGAGGATTTAGGAAGGATTTAAAGTTTTACTGAGATAATTGAGGCCAATTTCACACAGGGAAGAGCCTTGTACCAAGCCTGACAGAGAAGATATCAGTTATACTTCCACACACACTCACTTATGTACACACAAAGGTGCAAAGCATCCAGACATCCAGACAAACCCAACGACCCAAAAAATAGAAGCCAATAATCAGCTTAGTCATTGAAACGAAGCACTTTTGCTCTAATTTGATCTTTTATGCTGCTTTTATCTGTGTGTGTGTGTGTGTGTGTGTGTGTGTGTGCATGTGTGTGTTTCTGAGTGTGTAGAAAGTGAAGGGAAAGTATTAAAAGGGATAATAGGCCATACAAGTGCTCTCTTCCTTCTCCCCTCAGGTCGACCTGACCTATTTTTTTCGTCAGATGTCTGAGATACATCTCACACAGATTTGTCACACACTCTCTCCATTACAATCATGTGTGTTTAGTCTCTGCTCTAAACACACAGACACACTTTCTGCCATTCTGTAAACTGCTGATTAACACAAGCCCAGATAAAAATCAACAGGTTGATAAACATACAGGGAAAGGGATATGTGAATCATCAGCTGATGACAGAGGCGGGCAATCAGCAGGGGTTAACACTGCTTCAAGAGGACAGGCAAAGTGAGGATGTGAGTATTTGGTCACAAATTACGCTTTCCTTGTTTTTTAAATGTAACCTGTAGTAAATAGATTTCCCTAACCCAAAATAGCCACACACACACACCTTTGTACCTTTATTAGACATCTAGACTAATATTGACTAAGAAATAATACTGTTACATTTTATTCCTGATACACACCAAAGAAACTAGAACTTACAGTATATTCTGGAGATAAACATATCGCTAAGCCTCATATTGGAATTCCAAGAACACCTTAATCAGCAAGGAAGACTATACAAGCCTGACCCAGTAGCGGCCTATGTCTGCTCATATTTCAATGAAATTAATTGTGAATAAAGATCATGCTTTTACGTCAGGTTTACTGGAGGAAGAAATAATGAGAGTCAGTGCACTGCGCTATCAGTCAGTGTGGTGTCAGCTTATTCCATACGCTTACAAAAAAAACATGCATGATGTCACTGTATGGATATGTAGGCACAGTATAATCTGTATTAATCAACCTTAACGCAAACACAGCGTCCCAAACACAGACACAATGATTTCACACACATTTCATTAACTTCAAATATCTCCTAATCCTTGAGAAAAGTGTTTACACATACACTTAATGCAGAAATAGACAAGACTTCTTAGCCTCATAAATAAAAAATGTTTTGTCACTATTATTTACACATTGACTTGAGCAAGATATACTGTGTTTCCCCACTAAATAAAAACATCTTATAGGTACAGTGAAGAAAAACACAAACTGCACCCAGTTACATAAAATTAGGCCTACTACTCTGCCACAAGAAACCAGTAAGGAAATTTTGAGCGCTTTTGATCCCTCAGGAAATTTGTTTAAAGCAAAGCTTGGTCCTTAATGGAAAAGGAACATAAACACATCACGAAAATTAAACACCATTATTTATGGTGAGTAAAATTGCATTTGTAACTCCAAGGTTTGACAGCTTCATCTGATAACACAAAGGGCCACAGCAATTTGAGAATAAGCACACTGTAGTGTTACGCATGGAAACAGAGAGGACAATGACAACTATGTAGACAACATAAAAAGGACAAGAAAAATTAAGTGATGAAAAGAACACAGCACTTCTTTATTGAACTAATTTGCCAAATTAACACCTCTGTAAAAAACATTTAGTGATTCCATTATATAGTATAATATATAATTGTATGTGAGCAACTGCTTATCCTGAAACTTTAGTTCACCCCCAGGTGTCCACAACTAAAAACTGTTGAAAATATAACAAAATAATAAAGGTCTGATATTAAATAAAGCAATTAACTAAACAAATAACTAGAAATTGTCATTCTTACTAATTTTAGCTATACAATTGTCGCTTAGAATGACGGTTTTTATCTTGGGTTAGATGTGCGAAAGGCGCCGTTGCTTACAAACAAAAAGGTCGATTGGATGGTCAAAATGTCCAGGATTTTTGTCAGACACAGGTGGCAACCCTAGTCTGGTCACTCACAATTGGGATTCCTTTCCAACACTCGCATCGGCGCTATAGCGCTTTCTTTGAAATCATTGGTCCAGCCTAACCAATTACATTATTCAGGGATTCAACTTTCTACTTCACCTAAACTTTACAAACTGACACTAAACAACATTGGCAGTCAGGAAACAATGTGGGCCTTCGCACTTCGGACTTTTAACCGGTTCAAACCCCGACCAGTAGGGCTGAGGTGCCCTTGAGCAAGGCACCTAACCCCTCACTGCTGCTGTTGTTGCAGGCAGCTCACTGCGCTGGGATTAGTGTGTGTGCTTCACCTCACTGTTATGTGTGTTCACTGCAGGGACGTGCACAGGAATTTTGAGGGGCAGTTGCTCTGACCTGCAAAAAGGGTAGCCTATAGGCTATGTGATAACAGGCTGCTTCTCTGCAAGCTTTCTGTCTGATTATTTAGGCTAAACGTGGCAAACTCAGCCTGGATTTATGAAGATTTTAATTAATTTCATAAAACTTGATGACGATGATCGTTCGTTTGTTATACATCACAAACTCACCTTTTCCGACAACGTTGAGTCGTCTCATAGCCTACTGTACGACAACCGCGACAATCTCCTTCTAGGGCCGCTTATGCAGGCTCAGCTCAGTTGCCGGTCGCGTGCAGCGCTGCAGCCACGTAAACAGAGTTTGCCCTTCCCCTACTGACTTTCACTTTCGGTGCCCGAATGGAAGTGAATGAGGCTTTGCGATTTTTTTTTTTATCTAGGCCTACGTTAAATTCTGCATCCATTGTACGATTTATTTTTTATTTTCCCCATTGGAAGGGCAACATGAGTCAAGAAGGGCATATGGGCAGTTGCACGGGCAACCTGAGCAACCCCCCTGTGCACGTCCCTGGTTCACTGTGTGCTGAGTGTGTTTCACTAATTCACGGATTGGGATAAATGCATAAATGCACCAGTTCACACAAATGAACTGGTGCTCAAGACTAGTAGGCTAATATACTATACAATGCTTAGAAAGGATGACCATTTGGAGAAACAACAACATCTTCACAAGCAGACAACCGAGACTTTTTACCAGCGTAGCCTACTGTCAGTATCTGCATCTGTGTGAGTTGACACATTTTCAAAGCAACCAGTTTGAGCTCTCCAAAATCCTCTGAGCTGGTTATAGATATGCATCCAATACATTTCCATTGTTCTTGAAAAAATCTGCATTATAGAAATTGAGGGTTATTTTCCACCTAGTTCAGGGGGATGTAGACTGAAACATTTAAGTCAGTGCAAAAATCCTGCAACCATAAGGTGCTGGTGGTGTGTAAACCTTTTTTTTTTATTATTTCGCTTAATCACCAAAAACAAGACAAGACCTGCATGCATGCACTATTTAGCTTATGTATATTGAGGACTGAATGGCTGCAGCTAGACAACCATGTGAAACAGAATAGATAGTAAATATGTGTTTTAACTTTGACAGATTTAATTAGGCTACAACAGCAATTTAACAGGTGTCCTGAAATCAAACAGCAAGCCTTGTTGATTTTAATGCTTACAGCTGCACTGAAAGATGGTGAGCAGCACATTGATATATCATATGGTGCTAAGAAGACCTAGAAGTAATCTACCTAAGCACTGGTGCTCTGACCCCCCATCCCCCCCGTAATCTACGCGTATGGTCTAGCCATAGGCACAACATTCTTTGAGACTGTTGCTTCATTGAATCGGTGAAGTTGAGCATCACCTGGTGGTCACAAAGGGAGCAAGTTATTGCAGGTTATTGTAGGGCAGGCTACAAGACATAAAAAACGTAAATGCTATATTTTATTAATTTGAATTTGAAAACATACTACTAGGCCTACATAAGCTTATTTCTACAGACATTTGCTTGGGGTAAAACTGTGATGAATTTCTATCAGAAAGCAAGCACTGCCACTAAATCTAAGAAACTGCAGGTTGGCCTTAAAACAAGTGTAATCTTATTCTTATATTAAAAACATAAATAAATATAACAAACAAACAAACAAACAAACAAAATCCTCAATCCGACAGCATTGTCCCAGAGCCCTTATTAGACATTCTCTGATTGTCCTTAGCTTACCAAATACAGTAGAAACAGCCTTGCGATCCTGTGTGACGAAAGAATCACATGTCCTGTCGTCAAAAAGCCAGGGCTTGTCATTGGACGGTACGTAAAAAGTAAATTGTGTATAAGGAAGTTGTCCAGCTTTCAAACCACGAGTGAGAAGTACTGCTGTATTTTTAGACTTAACCAGTTAAACTAATAGATCAAGAGAGTGGGGCTCTGCTGAGTTGGGGCAGGGCTGCAGGACAGCGTGACTGAATGGCCGAAGGTTCTGTTACTGGTAAAGTTGCTTCTAGTTTTAGTTGGTCCCCGGCTAAGTTATTTAGCTTGCTAGCTAACGTAGCCTGCTAGTTCACTGGTTTATTCACCACCCCAGCTAGCCATGACAGCTGATATGTTACTTTTGGACAGTTTGCCAGATGCATAACCTCATAGGGTTCGTGTGTACAGTACAATCATCCCAGAATGTGTTCATTGCGTCATGTTTTTTTTTTAAACAAGTTAAAGTAACAAATTTGCTCGGCAGCTTAAAGGAAGTTTAGTTGGGATAGCAAAGTTAGCTAAGTTAGCTGCCTGTTAAACATTAAACAATATATTTGCAGGTTGTCCCATGATTTAGCTCACTAACGTTATGATAAATAAATGATAGATAAACGTACGTTAAATTGTCTGTTACCGAAACCATGGCTTCTAATATAATACATGAAGAGTGTGTACTCTGCAATGATATGGTCAAGTTTTCTCAACCAAAAGTCAAAGTCTAATCAGGCTATCTAATGTTACGAAGTTCAAGTTTGGCCGTGGTAACACCAATACGGTATTGTTGTTACTACTATCTTGTAGAACCATACTACGTTAACTAACTTGTAGTTTCTAGCTGAAAAATATGCGTAGGCTACTGTGGTCATCCGGGGGCATAACATTGATTCTGTCCTTTATGTGCAGACACTCTGGAACTTAATCCAGACACACCGGAGTTTATTCCACGTGCGGCACAGATCCAGCATCGGTCCAAGAGAGGTCGGCCACGTTCAGACGCCGTGCGGAATCGTAGCGATCATCATACAGGCCAGCACTTTCAACAAGCCTTCTCCTTTAACGCTAATCATGAAGGTGGAAAGCCTCCTGTACAAGAAAACTGGACAAGACCTTCTGATAGCTATCACTCTCCCCAAGGAGATGACGGCAGGAGAGGGAGAGGAAGACCAGGTAGAGGCAGAGGTGGAGGAGGAGGCAGAGGAAACGGTTATGGAAATGTAGGTGAGAGTGAAGGCAACCACACTGGTCGAGGACGTGCAAGGGGCCAAAATCCAAGATGGCACAAGCCAGGGAATGGTAGAGGACACTTTAATCGGAATCAGGGTGACATCCCAGCCTTTATGCCAGAAATGCCTCCTAATGTTCAGTCTGGCATAGAAGAACCACGCTGGCAGAAGCCTTCAGTGGTCCCTAACAACACAGGGATGAGAAGCGAGGAGCTCCGCGACACGCGTCCAAAAAAGCCTCGGAAGTTCAACCAAGAACCCAGGAGAGGTCGTGCAGAGAAAGGTGCGAGAGGACCCCTTCCAAGAGAACGGAACGAGAACCAGGAGAACTGTGACTCTGGAAGGAGCTGGTCCCCGGCAGAGCCTCTAGAACCAAGACCCAACTCGGACGAAGATTCCGAGTCTCGGAACCACAAGAGCTGGAGAGCCCCCAACAGGAATCCCCCAGGTGAGACCAGGAGGAAGCCTGCAGACCTTCGCCACTCTAGGGACAACTGGAGGGAGCATCAGCCAGCAGACAGGGAGACGCGGAGAGAAGACAAAGGCCCGAGAGTGGCCTCACCCCCTAGGAGCCCCCTCCCTAATCCAGAGGAGCCCAGCTGGAGGGCTGGAACAGGGAGAGCTCAGGGCAGGCGAACACCACTGCAGGACAGGGGCCAGAGGCACACAGGGGGACCGAACCCTAGAGCTGGTCACAGGAGGCATATGGATCATGTGCCCAAGAGCAAAGAGACTCAGACAGGTGAGAGAGTAAGAATGAGTGGCCACAAATGTGAATAATGTGAATTAAGAGAATATTAAACAAATGTCCCATTCCCTCACAGTATCACTTATTTACACATATATGTACGGTTTAGATTAAGTTTTAGATCAAATTTGATCAATGGTGTCCTTTGTGTGCTTTTTAATGAAAGATTGTTTTCAGTGTTAAAGGAATTATCCGGAGTAAAATGCACTTTAGATCAATTTACGGATGATTGGGAGTACATGCGTTGAGTTGACATCAAAATTACGTCATTTGGATGTGTTTTGAGAAAGTTGGATTTTACCGCTTTTAGTCAAAACTCGTTAGCCTGGAAGTGACCAGGGCATGTAATTTCGCCGCTACAAAACGCTATTTTTATACCTCTTCTACAGTTCCAAACAACATTACACTTACGTGGTAGTGAGTAGAGGGTCCCTAAAGCCAAACCGAAGTATCCCGAGGTCTTTATGTGGTCGGATAGAGAGTCCAGAATGAATTTCATCAAGCCAGTACCTTTCCGGAAATGTTGCTGCTGCAGCTGGCGTCTTTAGGGGAAAGTTCGTAGGAGTCGATTGCAGAGTGTGGAGTAACACGCTCTGGAAATTCACAATTTCGTCGCCGTTTAAAAAAAAACAAAAAAAAAAAAACATAGGAATAGAAGAAAAGAAATACTGGACTATGTTTTTTTTTTTTTGTTTTTTTTTTTAAACGGCGACGAAATTGTGAATTTCCAACTCCGGCTCCCAATCATCCGTAAATTGATCTAAAGTGCATTTTATTCCAGATAATTCCTTTAAGGGCCATTCATACCAGAAACGATAACTAACTAGGCCTATAATGATAACTGTAACTGTAACAATGTTATCGTGCTAATTCACCACCATAGCCTAATGTCAAAGATGCATATTACTTTATTATTTGCAGGGAGAGAGCTATGTCCTTTTTGTCATGACTGGGCATTTAGAAATTTCTCTGAACTGAGTGTTGTTGTTTTGCTCCCTTTTGGTCAGGCTGTCTGATCGAGCAGCTGACTGAGGAGAAGTATGAGTGCATGGTGTGCTGCGAGGTGATCCGCGTCATGGCCCCTGTCTGGAGCTGCCAGAACTGCTTCCATGTCTTCCACCTCAACTGCATTAAGAAGTGGGCTCGCTCGCCTGCCTCGCAGGGTGACGGTAAATCCACAAAGCCATGCAACAGTCCTGGCCGGTCAGGGAATCAGTTGGGGTGATTCAGCAATCCCTTACATGTATACCTTGTCAGATTTAAAAAAAAAAAAAAGAAATTGATCTAAATGGTGGTTAAAAAGTGGTTACGTTGAATTTAGAGAGACACAACATATCAGTCAGTTAATGCCTCAACCCATAGTGTCATTGAGAAAAAAATGAGTGATCAGTCTTGTACCGTTAGTGAGAAATTTTGCACTGGGCTGACTTCTGTGCACTACTAGTGATGGTTGTGCAAGACTTTTTGAAGAGTGTGGTTGATGTTCCTCACAGTGCGTGTAGATTCCATAAACTGTGCTATTCATTATTCCACAGATGGAAGTGAGGGATGGAGGTGTCCCGCATGCCAGCACGTGGCCTTCCGAGCTCCGAACTCCTACACATGCTTCTGTGGTGAGAACTCGGTGCTCCTGTAACAGGAACATCATCATGGCTTTGCATGAGTGAGCCATTATATATATGCTTATGTTTCAAAGTAATCTCCTGATGTTTTAGTATAAATACAGCATCAACAAAAAAAATTAAATCCAGTTTGTCACCAGATGTCTTGGAGTAGTAATGAAAGTAAGTACTCTTGGAGTTGTAATGAAAGTAGTATACAATATTGTGTCCAATTTGGTTGTAAGACTGATGTATTCCTTCAAAATGACAACCCTATTTGTTATGTGGACAGTGTCTTATGCAATAGTTAAAATTACTTTTGTGATGCCTTGATATCAAGATTTTGCCTTTGGCATTTAGGTGGTCTTATGGTTTAGGCTCAAGTTAAGATAAAAGCATATTATACAGTTGAAAGCAGAAGTTTACATACCCTGTACATACACATGCTAAAGTTGACTAAAAAGAGGAATAAAAAAATAAATCTTTTGGGAATTGATCTTAATGCCTTACTTTAAAAAAAAATAATAATAATTTTAATTACGAAACTAGACACTCTAACACACCTTATATTGAGTGATTTTGGGAACTCTGTGATGAATGGAAATGAAATATAGACCCTTTCAACAATAAAAACAAAAACAATGCTTGAATGTTCTATTTGGGCCCCAATCTACTTCCTCTGCATTAAGATAACATTATGGAATGTTAAAAAGGAAGTCTTGTGGGCCCAACTATGATGCTGAGAATGGAACTCTCTTGAAAGGGTCCATATGACGATCGAAAACTCATGAAAACGCACAATCTGGACATTTTATCATAACTCGGTTGCCGCTTTGGGTCGAATCAGTGACGCTTGCACGTCATCTCAAAACCAGGCCATTTTCGTGGGTCTATCACTAGGTGGCGGTCTCGCTGATCACTTCCCGGAAAGTTTACAGGCAACACTTAATATTTCATGAAAGACGTTATATCTCCATTTCTAAAAAAAAAACAGCGATTTTGATGAAAACTAGCCACTGTTTAGCTTGGGATTTCTCAGGAACAGAGGCGTGTAGAAATACACGGTTTGCACCCACTGAGAGCTTAAAGTCTCACCTTTTAAACAAGCCATTATATGTGTTCATAGCTATAACACAGAATATGCTGTGGCTGTACAAAAATCATCAACAATGGTCTAGATTGCTGGCACTTTAGGACAAAGCTTCCGAAAACAGCTTGGCATTCAATGAGTTAAGGACACCAATTTTCTTTGTGAATGAATAATGCATCATAAATAAATAAATATTCTTCCTTAAAATACAGGGGCTCATAAGTATACATACCCCATTACCCTAAATTCCCATAGAGGCAGGCAGATTTTTATTTTTAAATGCCAGTTATTTCATGGATCCAGGATACTACACATCCTGATAAAGTTCCCTTAGCCTAAAACATGGTTTGATTTGCATTTAGAGATGATGGAAAGTACCCCTCCATGCCAATCAAGAGATATGTTGAAGGGTATGGCATGATGTGGGGTTATTTTAATTCCAAAGGCCAGGGGAACTTTATCAGGATGCATATAGTATCCTGGATTAATGAAATGTTTTGTTTTTTTTATTCCTCCTTTTTAGTCAACTTTAGCATGTGTATGTACAAGGTATGTAAACTTCTGGTTTCAACTGGATGTATTCATAAGCCAGATCATCACTTCCCTGTTGTCAGGCAAAGTGACCAACCCGGAATGGCAGCGCAGTGAGATCCCGCACAGCTGTGGTGATATGTGTGGAAAGAAGAGGAGTGGAGCAAACTGCAATCATCCCTGCAACATGTAAGCCCCTCCAAACAGAGCTGACGTCTCTCCTCACATCACATTCTGTTTCCATAGTAACATTAAGATTGCATTTTTGCTAATCTATAGAAAAGATAAATGCCAAACTAGCTAGTTGTGTGATATAGTTATACCATAGCTGCTACACAGGTCTTACCCTATGTCTGTCTTGTCAACAGCCTCTGCCATCCAGGACCCTGTCCACAATGCCCAGCTGTCGTGTCCAAGTCATGCACATGTGGGAAAACCAGGTAACAACCACATTACTGCAAGGCTTATTAAGTAAGGGATAACAATCGTAGAAGTATCCCGTTATGTAAGGGATAATGTATAGAATGCCGGTCATTATTGGGAAAATATGTCCCGACAGGGCGAACCGGCCTGAAGGGACTTATTTTCCCAATAATGACCGACGTTCTATACATTATCCCGCTTATTATACGGCTACTTGCCAAAACGGAAATAAAAAACGCCACGATATCTCTTTACACTTATTTGTTACCGTTTTGTCGTGGCTTTTGCTGAGAAACAAATAGTTCGCAACACACGCTGAACTTGAATCAAACATTCTTTAGAACACAGCTGATCAACCGTCTGCTTTCACTTTTGAATGAAGTTCCAATGCAAGAAGTGACCGGTCTACTTGCGGAGTGATATGAAAAACTTAAATCA
The DNA here is from genome assembly GCF_018492685.1 of Alosa sapidissima. NCBI lineage: Eukaryota > Metazoa > Chordata > Actinopteri > Clupeiformes > Clupeidae > Alosa > Alosa sapidissima. The sequence continues at coordinate 12,578,399 of NC_055973.1, read as the reverse complement.
GCAGCACAAAACCCGTTGCCATTGACAGCGGTAATTATATGTTTGCAGCTGTAATTACATGAAAATATTTTACCGTAGAACGTTGGGAAATCCCATTCAAGTCAATGGAGCGTTCTACTAACATTGTGAAGAGCCGTATAATAAAGGGAATTAATGGATGAGGCGGATGCCTCCAACAAGTCTATTAATTCCATATAACTGGACAACTTGAAGGCTGTTATCCCGCTCATCACTCGGTTGCCACTGTAGGCAATAGTCATGCCTTTATAGCATGCAAAGGAAACAAGCGGTTCAGTTAAAAAAGAAGCTGGCAACAGTTTGTTGTACTACTTTCTTTGCTCCTGACTGTGATAACGGTTGGCAGTTAGCTTGTTTACAGTTGATTCCATTGTTGCGTAGCCTGCTTCCAGGCTCAACCGTACTTTACCATTCAATGAGCATTGATATGGGACAGTGATTAAACTTTTTTACCAGATCTATGTCATAGGTGTCCCATTATTCAGAATTAATAGCCACCCTGCAGCCAATCAGAGAAGGGTATTTCTTTTCTCTGGGTAAAAAGGCTTGTTATTGTGCCCCATTCTAACATGTTGCTGGTGCTAAAAGTCCTTTCATGTTATGATCCACCCAAGATTTAGTTCTAAGGTGTTGGTTGATTGGTTTGTTTGGTTGATTGTATGTAGCCAGCTGGTACGTTGTAGCCAGACGGTGGCCATTCGCTGCGAGGAGGTGTGCAGTGCTGCGCTGAACTGCACTGAGCACACCTGTGCCCAGGTGTGTCACAGCGGGCCCTGTCAACCCTGCCAGCTCCGGGTCCAGCAAGGTGAGCGAATAGAATACTCCCACTGTCTGCCTTCACACTCCGATTCATTCCTTCCTGCCATCAGATGGATCTCCTAGCTCAGTGGGTATCAGTTGTGAGATCTGTGCTGCAGCTACCTTGCATTAAGCTGTAACACTAGTTTGTTTTGTATGTTTTGTGTGTTTACGTTTTTGTCAAAACTTCAGATAAACACTTAATGCTTTAATAAATAGGATCTTTGTTGTTTGTTTCCTGTGGCCTTTCCCACTGTTCTCCTCTTACCAGTGTTGCTCTCTGCCTGTGTTTACAGTGTGCTACTGTGGTGTGGTGTTGAGAGAGGTTCCCTGCGGGACCGATAAGGAACACTTTGACGGTTCTGGACACTTCTCTTGTCAGAAGCCCTGTGGAAAGTGAGTGACTTCAGCTCAACACACTGGGCCCCCACATCCTTTTTTAATGTAAAGCACGTAGTGAAAAAGAGGTTTCTTTTCTTAATTTTTATTCTGTACATACAACTATGGTCTTGTTTGTATTAGCAAATGCAGTAATCTATTTATTTACAAATGTACTGCAATAACACTTACGCCATTTTCTACTGCTCTTATTACTATTCATCCTGCACATACACTTATTCTTACTGCTCTTATAATGTTACTGTTTCTGCACTACAATGGTACTGTTACCACACTGCAATACTGTAGCTGTAGTACATTCTGTACATATATGTCTATATTTTCATACTGAATATCCGTATTTATTCTGTTTTCTTATTTTATATTCTGTTAATACACTGCATATATCTATTAGTCTTACTACTATTGTAATGTTACTGCTACTACATTGCACATGTTATTCATACATTGTTCATATTTATTCTGCTCATAAGGTAACTGCTAATACACTGCACATATTTATATTTACTGGTAATTTATACTACTCTAAACTACCTTCTGTAAATCAACTCTATACTACTGTCTACACTGAACTATATTTATTGTCCTGTCTATACACCACCTGCCTATACTTTGTATATCACATTGCACCTTTCTGCTTTTTGTTGCACTTCTGATTAGAAGCAAACTGCATTTCGTTGTCTTTGTACTTGTACTCTGCACAATCACAATCAATCTTTTCTAATCTAATCTAATCTAATAATCTACACCAATTTAATGAATTTTCATAAATCCTGTTATTTTATTTATCTTTACTCAATCAAAACAACAAAACAGCAATTTGATTGATATTACCTGAAATACACAATTAAATATATAGATATATAGGGTTTTGGAACCAAACTTTTCAAATACATACCCACATAAAATCCTGTTACCCAGTCCTTTCCTCTCTATCTCCTTTCAGCCCTTCATGAAATCCCTGTAGATTGAGTACAACTTGAACTCACACATAGCATTTGGCGTAGTGCCCCACATCTGTTCTCTTCTGTTCTCTGTGGTCAGGATGTTGGACTGCCAGAGGCACCGGTGCCAGCAGACGTGCCACACTGGGCCGTGCCAGTCATGCCCGCTCTCGCCCCGCCTGGTGCGCACCTGCCCCTGCGGCCAGACGGCGCTCAGCAAGCTGCTGGAGCTGGGCTACGCAGAGAGGCGCTGCTGTGAGGACCCAATACCTTCCTGTGGCAAGACCTGTGGGAAACCTCTGCCCTGCGGCTCCACCGGTGAGACTGTGTGTGTTTGTGTGTTCGTCACTGACAAAGTGTAAAGGAAGGGAAGTGTAGAGCTCAAGCTGTTTCCTTTAATAGGCTCTTATTGTGTCAGTATGTGAAAGACATTATTGTGTGTTTGAGTTGATGTGTGAGAGAAAGTGTGACCAGGACAGAGACCATGCATTACACACTCACTGGCCACTTTTTTAGGTACACCTTTAGTAGGTACACCTTGTTAGCACCTGTTTGGACCCCCTTTTGTCGTCAGAACTACCCTAATACTTGGCGGCTGAGATTCACCAAGGTACTTGGAACATTCCTCCTATTAACTAGGATTTAGATCTGGGGACTGTGGAGGCCATTTGAGTAAAGTGTTCCAAAAAGCAACCGGACAATTTCATGTGGAAAGACACTTGCAACAGCATAGAGATGTGGAGTAGTGCACTGGTGGAGCATAAAAAGAATGTCTCAACTCTATTTAGAGTTTGTGATTTGAATTTACATTGAGTGCTCCAAACCTGATGCACTGCTTTCATTGCTAAGCCTCGTCATGATTCAATCTTCAATAATGTGAACCACATGGCATGGTGGGTTGACAGCACGTTTCCTTAGCTACCTTTGTCATGAGTAAACAAAACTAACTGCCTAACGCAGAAAGTATCCTATGATGGCTACTGAAAACAGCATTGAAACAGTTTTTTTGTCATTGTTATGCTTTTAACTGTCACTTAAAGTTTTTTCCCATGATTTGATGGGAGCACTATTACTAAGTCGGTGCACATTCCATAGCACTGCCCAGTTTCAGTGGTATTAGCTCTTGGACATTACTCCATAGGCGTATACAGGGTATGAAGGGTTCTGTTTGCGCAGAGTAAAAATAGTTTTAGTAGACCGGTCTAATTTGTTTGCGTGTATGTGCCACCACAACATCAGGTGTAGTCAGTTCCACTGTTTAAAGTGGAAGCTAATTATTGCAGCAAATTTAGTGCTTCAGTGGTGTGCTTGTTTTAGGCTGCACCAAGGTGCAAAATGCAGGGCCTTCCATTAACTCCTTATAACGTAAGCTACCTGATGCTACCCGTCTTGTCCGGTCAATGCCATGATTCATTGTGCGCTGGTCTATTTTTAGTATTTCGACACATGCTATTTGCGCACCGAGAGGCAAGCAGAAAGTATGTTTGGTGAGCTCTTTCACCAGGGTCATGAAGTGCTTTGCAGGCAATGGGCAGGAAGCTGCTAAGCAGACAGAAGTCATGCAGAATCCATGCATACAACTCTGCTGTTCCTAATGAAGGGAGAAAGCAAGTGTTCAAGCAAAATGCCACAGCTTGAAAAAGAAGGCTGGGAATAAGCTACCTGATTAAGTCTGATGCTGTTGGTCCCAAACCTCCATGTAGAACACCATGAGTAAGTGTTGTTAGTGAATATCTGTGTGTGGCTCTGTCTCGCTCTTCAGACATCATTCACATGTGTGAGAAGCTGTGCCACGAGGGCGCATGTGGGCCTTGCTCCCTCACTTCCAGCATCAAATGCCGCTGCGGCTCCAAGGCCAAGGTGAGCCTCTCCTCCACTTGCTTCTCTGACCTCACCATGTTCCTGTAGTCCCAGTGTGGCCATAGCAGGCCCGCTCTCCTTACTGTTGGAGCAGTTGGAGCCTAGTCCCTTTGTCACCTGCCTTTGACTTAATTGCAGTATTAGGCTCCTCTAATCAATCAGCTCAGAAATGTTTCATTCTGTGGTCTCCCGGTTCTTTTTTCAGGAGGTCCCCTGCTCAAGTATCCAAACAGAAGGTGTGTGTGCTTTTTGATGTACAATCACAACAAAAAACACATTTCTGTTTATTGTTTTCTTGATTGTAAGTTAATGGTTGTCTCGTGGTGCTTTCTTTCAGATGATATGAGTTTTGCCTGTGATAAAAAGTGCAACAAGAAGCGCTCCTGTGGCAGACACAAGTGTGGGGAATTGTGCTGTGTGGTGAGTGGCTACGGGTGACTCGGGTTAAATATTGTTATCACCCGGAGAGAAGAAATACTCTAACCACGTGGGGTGGTTATTCATTCTGAATAACGGGACACCTATGAAGTAGATCTGGTAAAAAAAAGTTTAATCACCATTCCATATCAATGTTTATGAATGGTAACTATAACAACTGTCCATGCTATCGCCGTTGGGGCCAAAGAAAGTTGTACAACAAACTGAACAAGTCATCTTCTTTTTTAGCGGAACTGCTTGTTTCCTTTTGCATGCTGTAAATGCAACTGGGTGATAAGCAGCATAACGGCCTTCGAGGTGTCCTGTTATGCGCGTCGGGGAGTTATTTGCCCCTCGCCCTCGTCCATTAATTCCATATATCAGGACACCTAAGTGGCCACTATCCATTACGTAATAAATGGGTGTCACCACTATTGTAATGGAAAGTGGATGTACTATACAATTTTGCATTTGCATTTTGCATGTCTTTGACTTTGTCAAGTGAATACAATTGGGTTGTAGCCATAGGTTCAGAAGCTTAAGTGCTAATTAAGTGTGTTAAATTCCTTGATGTACATTGCATGTCTTTGCAGAACCTGTATATTTTGCAACATTTACAAATAGATAGCAAGCATAGTAACTTTGCCTCATTGAAGCTATACAATCTGTTGGGCTTCTCTTCTCTGACTGGCCCTTGGTCCTTTATTTTAAATGGGACAGTATTATAGCTTCTGTTGATAAGTCAAGTTCCCACACTCTCAAGCTGAGTGGTCTCCATATATTTCACGCAACAAACACAAAGGAGCCATTCTAATACTAAATGAAAGCATATGTCCAAGAGGAAATTATTATGGTGACGGTATCAATGGTAAATCTTGTGTCAGTTGAAACCCTGAAGTTTGTTATTGCCACATTCTTTGGATTTGTTTATTTGTGTGTGTGTGTGTGTGTGTGTGTGTGTGTAGGACATAGAACATAAGTGTTCTCTGATCTGCGGCTATAAACTCAACTGTGGTCTGCATCGCTGCCAGGAGCCCTGTCACCGTGGCAACTGCCAACCCTGCTGGCAAACTAGTGAGTTCCACCACCCAGTCCAGCACGGCTCAACTAAAGCTGCCCAACTGGAGAAAACTTTATGTGACGCTGCAGTGTATTTTTTGTGTTTATGCTTGCGTGTGTGCACATGCCAGGTTTCGATGAGCTGACGTGCCATTGTGGAGAGACTGTCCTGTACCCGCCTATCCCCTGTGGCACCAAACCACCCGAGTGCAAGAACCCCTGTGCCCGGCGGCATGACTGTGACCACCCAGGTACCTAATGATCATACTACTACCCATCTTATTCCAACAAGCTTCAGAAATGTTACTCCCAAAGTACTGACAGTGATAATTGTTAATTGTATACAGTGATTTACAGTGCAATTTACAGTTTACAATTTACAGTTGACTCTACCAACAGTAACTGTATTTATACATTCTGCGTCTTATGCAATTTGTGTGCATTTACGGCATTTAAGTTTCACTGAAAAACAATCTGTGCAAAATCAAGTGTATTGAACATTGTGACTATTTTTAGAAAAGCCTTTTCCTCTTATGCTTTTTTTTTTTTTTTCTTCTTCTTTAGTTTTCCACAACTGCCACAGTGAGGAGAAGTGCCCGCCCTGCACCTACCTCATGAAGAAGTGGTGTATGGGCATGCATGAGGTCTGGCTCTCAATGTGGTTCCCCGCTCATTGTGTGCACTTCCTGTTACATTTGTTGTGAAGTCTGTTTGGTATTATACATTTTTGTTTGTCACTCTGTCTCCTTTCTATAGCTGTTTTTTCCATTGCCGCTTTGTGCAAAATAAAAGTGATATTTGTCGAAATTTTCCACAAAGCACTTTACGAATGGTCGTTGTTTCCATTAAGTGATGTAATGTGATTCTGTGTTTTTTGCATCTCCCTCTGCATGCTCTCTCTGAACACTCTTTCCTCTCCCACTTTCCACATGTCTCCGTTCTTGTTCTAGATCTAACTTTCACTTTCCACATGTCTCCGTTCTTGTTCTAGATCTAACTTTCTCTTTTCACATGTCTCTACTCTTGTTCTAGATCTAACTTTCTCTTTTCACATGTCTCTACTCTTGTTCTAGATCTAACTTTCTCTTTCCACCTGTCTCCATTTTTGTTCTAGGTCTGTCTTTCTCTGCTATTGTTCTTGCGTTCTCTCTCTCTCGAGCGGTCTCACTTGTGTGCCCTCCTCTTTGTCCTCCCAACTCTTCCTCACCCACTCGTTCTCTCTCTCTCCTCTTCCTCTCAGCAAAGGAGCAACATCCCGTGCCACCTGCAGGAAATCTCCTGTGGCCTTCCCTGCAACAAGCTGCTGCCCTGCGGCTCCCACCACTGCAAACGCATTTGCCACCGCGGCGAGTGTCATGCCGAGGGCGAGGCGTGCCGCCAGCCCTGCGTCATCCCCCGGCCTGAGTGCCAGCACCCCTGCACCGCGCCCTGTCACCATGGCAAGCCCTGCCCGCGCAACACCTGCACCACCAAGGTTTGTCGTGGTACCTGTGTTCTCTGATTGTAATTACAGGAACACGCCAACTTTTTGGGAAATTTGGGGGGTTGGGGGTGAGTGTGTTAATGACAGTTTCAGGAAGCACAAGAGGGAGGGGCGAGCTAGCTCTCTGTTTTGTTTGATAATACTTCAGTATATATACCGGTACTCTTTTCCTGTGAGGGGAAATATGGTCTCTGCATTTATCCCAATCCGTGAATTAGTGAAACACACTCCGCACACAGGTGACGCACACACTAATCCCGACGCAGTGAGCTGCCTGCTACAGCGGCGCTCGGGGAAGGAGCAGTGAGGGGTTAGGTGCCTTGCTCAAGGCCACGTAGGCCACGGCTGCCCCTCCAGTAGGCCACAGCTGCCCCTAAAACCCCTCAAACGTCAACAGAGAAGACCTCAACCAGCCATGCTTAGAGAACCTTTAAGAGTTGACATTTTGGCTATGGGAAGTCAGGACTGGTTGGGAGATGGTGATTTTCACATGTGATATTGACCTGCAGGTAACAGTGCAGTGTGACTGCGGGCGAAAGAAGGAGACAGTCTCATGCACAGAGGCAGCCAGCTCTTACCAGAGGTCAGTCAACAGCTGACCTGAGAGTGTTTTCAACTGTTCTTCTCATCATTTTGACTAGATATGTTTTCAGTGCTTCCTCATCTATACCATTGAGTTAAGACTTTGTGTTTGTGTCTGTGTCTGCCTGCACCACAGGTATGCTGCTATTGCAATGGCAAGCAAGTTGTCAGACATGCAGCTGGGAGAATCAGTGGATATTGGGCAGCTTATCCCCAAGAAAGAGTCCAAACAGGCCAGGTAGTTCACCCCACCCTTCTAGTCTTACTACCCAAACACAGATGAATAAACTGCCCGATGAGTGGATTTTCTACAGATATTACAGACTTACACAAACCTACCATACAGAACTTCACTACATTCACCACAATAGGTTTCTATTGTGTAGTACCGGTGAGCAGAGCTATGACCAAGGAAAGACTAAATGAGTGAAATTAAAGCCTTGAGTGTGTGAGTAAACTCTCGTGTGTCATGTATTTTTTAGGTTGGAATGCGATGAGGAGTGTGCCACGCAGGAAAGGAACAAGTAAGTTCTACGGACCTTTGCTACTCTTCAGTTTGTCCCGTTATGTGCGCCGATTCCTGTATGTGAATTTGTGTGCGAGTATGTGTGTTGCTGTATTAGTAGTCATAAACCTAAAGGCTTGAAGGCCATTGAGTTTGTTCTCATCTCTGTTTACAGGCGATTGGCTGAAGCCCTGCAGATCGACCAGTCGGTTGATCCTTTTAACACTAGATCCACTTCCAAGTACAGCGATTCTCTCAAGGACGACGCCAGGTTATTTCCTAGTTTATCTATCACCACTCTGGAGCATATGTGCTTCGATGTGAAGAGATTATCAGTATTGCTTTATAGCATGTCATCGGTTAACACAAAAACACTATATATATGTATTGTGTCTGTTACACAGAAAAGAATTCAAGTTCGTCAGTGAAGTTGAACGAGAAATCAAAAACCTAGTTGAACTGGCAAGCAAGGTAAGGGCACAGTTCTTTATTTTGATAAATTCATGAAAATGTGAATTTTTCACGCTCTGTGTGGTATGTAAAGCATTAACAGCTTGTTTTGTATGGCCAAAATCATGAAAAACATTAAAATTGTATGCCTAGAAAGAGAGTACGCCTCCTCTTGAGTAAGGCCATTCTCATGTGTTTACGTGCACTTTCATAAGTTCAAGGCCATTGCCAGTGGGGTGGGATTGAGGGGTACTGTCATATTATGAAATATTAAAACATTGAGTTCATTGAATACTGATGATCTAACGGACTGCAGGGCAAGCAGCCCAAGCGGAGCCACTGTTTCCCGCCCATGAGTAGGGAACACCGGCGCATTGTTCACGAGCTGGCCGAGGTGTATGCCGTAGAGAGTGTCAGCTACGACAGTGAACCCAAACGCAACGTGGTCATCACTGCCATCAGGTGGGAACCTCTGCAACACAGTCCAAATATGTCTATTCTTTTGCCATATGGACCCTTTCAAGAGAGTTCCATTATCAGCATCATAGTTGGCCCCACAAGACTTCCATTTTAACATTCCATATGTTATCTTAATGCAGAGGAAGTAGATTGGGGCCCAAATAGAACGTTCAAGCATTGTTTTTGTTTACCTTGTTGAAAGGGTCCATATTACTTGAATTTGTGATTAGTTGTCATTTTAAATTTGTTTTGACGTCATTGCTGATTGCTTCCTCTGTGCCAGGCATGTAGGATTATTCATTTCAGCATCTTAATTTAACCCTAATACGTTCTGAAGTTCTTGTTCTTGATGATGCGTCATCTGCTGCATGAGGGTTCATTGCCACGTTTCCTCAACTCGGCTTTTAACTTGGGGATTGTCGTCTGTAGGGGGAAGTCTGCCTGCCCGAACTCCACCCTGACCGCGTTGATCGAGAGGGAGACCAGCGGCAGGGCCCCTCCCCCCATCGCCCACATCAAGCAGCACGGCAGCAAGTAAGAGAGCACTCAGCAATCAGCCAGTCCGACTCAGACAGAACACAAGTTTTTGTATAACTCAACCTTTGGTTGTTGGATTGGAGTGTTAAAACATTGTTTAGAAGAATGGAGATGTTTAGTGCCTCAGTGGGAGCTCTTTAATAACTTCATAATTTCCCACAGGTGTTGGTATAATTCAACATGCTCTTTTGAAAACTGTGTCTGTGTATGTGTGATAGGAATGAGACTAGCATTAGCTGGCTCAAACCAACAAAAGAAGAGCCTGCCATCGATTACTTTGATGTCCAGGACTGACCGGAAGCCAGAACTGGCCAGCCAAAGTGACGGCTACTCGGTAGAAACCAGGAAAGTCAACGTGCACCAATCCACTGCCTGCTCTGGTCATGGTCACTTCTACGATACCGGCACACCAGCAGATACTATACTCCCTTGTATTAGGAGCTCCGTCAGCGAACTAACCCATTTGATTCATTGATTGATTGACTCCTCTCATTTCTGAATTTAGTGAAAGTGTGCTCTGAGATTGCTAGGTCTGACATGGATGCCAGTAGAGGTTTTTATCCACTCTTTCTTTTTTTGACTGAAAACTTTGTCAGTTGAGAATGCAAGGGCATTCATGTGGTCCTTTATCAGTTGGTGCAGTGTAGTGGAAACTTAATCAAATGACCATCCCCTTAGAATTACAGTAAATAATCAGCAAACAGTCACAGAAAGGCTACATTTCATTCACTTAACACAAAGCCTCATGCTTTGTTTTCACTCTGTAAACGAAAAAAGTCTCGAGGGACCTAGTTATTAAGCTCTTGAATGTTGCCGCATGTCTAATTATTATGCAATTACCCGTGGAGGGCTTCTCTGGTGAGTAATCAAAGGTTTTGCCAAGAGTGACCACTAGATGGTGGTAAGGAGATGCAACGAGTGTTCCCTGCTGTAAATGAGTTACATCTGTAAACTACATATAAAAGCAATTCTTGAAAGTGTTGTATGTGTTCATCTGCATTTCTTGTATAGTCTCAAACTGCATGTTTAAATAGTTATCAGGATATGTGTATGAGCTACTTAGTGTAGAGAAATTGTGCCTTAATATGCCTTTCTCTAGGCCTACTATTGTGGTAAGTCCTTCAGGTGATTTAAGAAATATGCTTAAGCATGAAATCCCCCCACCCTGCCCACACAGCATTCAGTCACCTCCCTTTAGTATAGTAAAGACTTTACAGAGACAGATGGAATGTTTAGGTAGATAGATTACTTTATTCGTCCCCAAAGGGAAGTTATGTGTGGGCTACCATTAATTTACATTGTCCTGACATGTCTTGTAAAGCTAGATATGCAAGAGAACACCAGTGGGTACCATCCATTTTCATGGAACAATGAGGGACTATTCCTTCTCAAACATCTAGACCTAGGGCACTGCTCATCTATACCAGAAATTCTAAGCCATGGTGATTACTGACATACTGTGATATGTCTTGTAACACATTTAAACACCAAGCGGACATGTTTAAAAAGGGTTTCAAAGTTTATTTTTGCAGTGGGTATTTAAATAGATGTAGGTACTTTTAAGAAGAGTTATCAGGTGTAAAGCTATTTTAGCTTGAGTTTAGTGTTGATGAACACCAGCAGCTAGGTCTAAACACCTGCATTTGCCAGAGTGCTTTTTTTTTTATGACTGACCTACTCCCAGTCCCAAACACCCAAAAAACATCTCATTCCACTCTTTACACACATCCCCTAACTCAGTTTTACTTCTTTAGCCTATCATCTTGCTCCCTGCACAAGGAGTCACCCAATATCTGTATACTGGGTTGTTGTGTTATTTACTTGTAGCTTATGCTGCTGATATTTACTGAGTTTTCAGCCACGGATCTGGTATTGTCCCATTTAAATATTTTTGGGGATGGAAAACTACAAACCGGGGAGTAATTTGATGACGCTCCCTCTTGAGCCTTAATTTCATTTTAACCCGTCTCCAGCGGTGCTCGCGCCTGCGCCTCACTTCCAACCGCACTTGGTTTCGCCAGACCCGGCACCATCCCTCACGCTCTGCCTCTCCTGAACCGCTAGCCGTTCATTTATCACTGCGTGAAAGAAGCGGGAGTAAGGAAGAACCGTTGCGAGGAATCTGCGAGGAACTTCATTGCCAGAGCAACGCGTAGACACCCTCTGTTCATATTATTCTTGCTGTCGAGTCGAGACCACAGACTGCATTGCACCGATGGAGAGAAAGGTAGGAGTTATGCGACAGTAGCATCTCTTTGCGTCAACGGCAAGATAGTTATTTGTTCTTGACATTTTCGCCTCCACGATGCGAATTATTTTGTAGGCTACGCTTCATTCACACCACGCTGCGCTGCCCAGCCCACTTTGGTACCCCTAGGTGCATTTGCGCGTCAGCTCGCAGGGCAATGTTTTATAAGCTGTGTCTAGTTTTGGTGCCGGTTTTACTCAACTGAAAAAGCTCTAGAAACTGTAGCCTACTAGTATGTTGAGTATTTTTTACCACTCTTTACCTTGCCTAAATAGGTCTTCAGTTCACCCTTTGCCAATAACTCAAATGAATTGAACATAACTGTGCAAAGGTTAGGAAATAATGACGTTAGCCTACTGCTGTGTTTGCTTGAGAGAGAAATTCTGTGCTATGCTGTGCTCTGCATAATTACAGTACATACAGTAGTCGCACTCTCACCCGCCCTAACCGCTCCTCCTCCCGCCCTCCCTCCATCCAAGCACTCAGACACTGCGGGCACGGGTGGCTTGTTAACCTTGACTGCGAGAGATAGACACTTGAAGAGTAATAACAGGAACATGAAGCGTAGACAGTAGCCGCCCCCCACCCCCGTAGCCCGACACTTACCGCTCTCACTGCTCGTGTCTCTGTTGCGCACGGTGTGTCGAGACTGGAAATGCGTAGACAGCTTTTGACTGTCTGGACAGTCTAATTGCCAAGGGAACACAAGGTATAAACAGGTGAATCCTGGCCGCTGCTTCAGGGGGGTAAACAGAATTGCCTCTAAAGACATTTTATAACATCAATTTATAAAGTTTAATTCTATTCACACACTGTATATAGACTATCACACTCAAATATTTTATTCCACCCAAAGCTATTTTATATCACTCTGTATTGTTCAATAGACTTGCCTTATCTCCCCCCCCCCCCTTTTTACTCTATTTGGATGGAACTACCTGTAAACCACTGCCCTATATTATGTCATATAGCCTACTTATATTAGACCTACACCCCATCATGACCAGCATCATGAACAAGAGAAGAGGCAAGGAGACCGTTAGAAAATGTTGACTGGATTTTCTGTGTGACACCCTTGCATACTCATATTACTTTCACCATCCCAGCAGTGTCAGGGTGTTGCCTTCTGTTATCAGGTTTTCTCCAGTCATTGAGGACGACTGTCATGAAGTCATTAATTTGATTTCCTTGAAATGGCTTATAGGCTTAGGAGAAGAGAGCATATTGATTGATTATGTAATTATACAGGGCAGGGAATTAGAGATTGAAATCAGCAAGCCCTATGTTGTGTCCTACCCATCCTGAAGTGGACAGAGGATATATCCACCTTATCTCCACCTACTCATGAGAACTCTGTTTAATGCCAGTGGTGGCCAGGAGGGAGAGGGAGTTGTTGTTTTCCCCAGAGGCCTTTAGATCCGAGTTTGCACCGCGACACTCGGGTGTTTCCAGAGGCAAGGACGTGTGGAATGCCCCGTAATGGAAGCCTCTCTTCTGCATGGATGCATGGGAGGAACTCCAGGCCGGGGGGTCTGGCTCGGAAACTCCGGGCCAAACTTCATTATCTGATATAGCACTCACTGTCCGCCACCCTCTGCCACCAAGTCTTCATTAGCTCAGCTCGGTTTTAGCTCAGTCCCATATCGGCTCAAAAAAGGTACCTCTTAAAATAGGATGGCTCCATAATGTCATGTCGCATAAAGGGACTGAGGTCTGAACACCACTTACCTTCCACAAGAGCTATATCTGAGCCTAGCCTAAGAGAGCAAGTGAGCGAGTTTCCACTAGTTATAAATGTAACTCACACTCACACACACACACACACACACAATACTCACATACACAGGGAAATCCATCACCAGTGTCATGCAAACTCACGCAAGATCTTGTTTTAATTAAATGCTACTCATAGTATTTCAGTCGACCAAGCCAGGTTTCCAAAAAATGTCTGAAATGTTTGTGTGAGGTCACTGTTTATTTTAAGTAGAGAAAAAGCCATATACCCTACCGCCCTCTAATCCATTTGAATGCTCTCGACCAAAAGCAAAATGTACCAGAGATTCATTTATGATCTGTATGCATGCCATTCCATTCCATCTTGTGCTTCGATTCTGACCAGACTTAGGAAAACATTTGATTTCCATGCAATAACCCGGTTGGAATGCAGAGCCTCCACACTATCCCATACACAAGGGGGGAAGGCAGGCTCCGCTACCTCGCAATATACGTGTGCAAATAAAGCCAATGTTTGGCCCCCTTGTCAAAATCCAATCGAGCTGGCACAGTGAGCACTTCCCCCGAATTCCCATCTTCATTCTTTTCTAGAGAGAGGCTTGTGAAAGGTCGTATTGATTTCAGAGTAATGGTTGGAACAGGCCTATGTGTAATGATAAAGGATCACCTAAAGGTGCCCTGTCCCAGTATATATTTCCTCTAGCTAGACCATAAATTAATGCTTCCGAGTGTCTAAAGATAAAACAGGATCTGTGGTGTCAATACTCATTTAACAGTTACAGACAGGGTTTGGCCTTTTGAAATATTTTCAGGTCCCAGGAGTCCAGTGTAGAGTGGGGAGATTCGGGAGAGGGAATTCTCACTGCCCCTGAACAGTGCCTCCCTTGTGTCTGGAATCACTTTATTCTCTGGGCAATTATTTCCTTTGTCAGTGTGGCTTGGCGGGCACCCATCCCCTCGGCACTAATTCCCATTCTATCAGGGGGCACAGTCCTGAACTGAGAACAAGCAGTCCGCGACGGCAGTAGCAGCGGTAGCAGCAGCGGTGTGCGTTTGTCACCTCTGGGCAAAGGTGTTGAGCAGTCCCCCTCCAGGGAGGGAACTGGTGTTCCCAACACAAGAGAATAGTCTCTCAGGGGGCCCTGGCCACCTGAAAGGGATCATGGCGGCTCGCTTCACTGCTCCTCAATCCCGTCTGTTAGTGGCAGCAGCGGTGGCGACGGCCGAGAAAGAAAGAAAGAGAGAGAGAGAGAAGGAGGGAAAGACAGAAAAAAGAGAGAGAGAGAGAAGGAGGGAAAGACAGAAGAAAGAGAGAGTCCCATTAGTATTCAAGGACCCATTACTTCTCCTTGTCACAGCTCGAGAGCTTCAGAGAGCAGAGGCTCTTGCAGCAGCTGTGGGAGCTGAGAAAGACTTACACAGAGTGAGAGAGAGAAAAAAGAGAGAGAAATGCACACATTCTCTCATCTTCTCTGCTCTCTCCTTTCCACAGTCTTACTTTTTATTACATTTCTCAGATAAAGGCCCCTGTCCATGAATGGTGAAAGGGACTGAGACTAAATGGTAATGATAAATGGCTCCTTTTGGTCCTCTTCCAGGACCCTTTCTGTGTGTGTGTGTGTGTGTGTGTGTGTGTGTGTGTGTGTGTGTGTGTGTGTGTGTGTGTGTGTGTGTGTTAGCCTGGCTAGAACAAGAGCCTGGCTAGAACAAGCATAGTCACGTTGTGCTTTTGATCTACCCTTAGTAACAAGGTCTCGCAGCAGGAAATCCTTGCTTTGACCTAGCAGGTAAATGTGGTACATTGTGTTCAGGATGGACAAAGGTTGTTTGAATCTATGCTTTATTTGCAACTTGCATCCTGCGTCTGTCTTTGAAGAAGTCCGTTCAGGGTTTTTTAATTGATGCCACCCAAATGCAGCCCTCCTCATCGCACTTATTAGATCTGCCCTAGCTTTAGGCCTTTGTGTTCAAGATTCCTTGCAGCGTGCATTACACAATGGGAGCACTTCCTTTTTTGGTTGGCCAGGAATGCAGGGTCCGCGTGAAAGAAAACCTAGGCTTTGTTAGCCAGGAAACTTCATAAGGGACAGACATTGGGTCGAGCCAACCATGAGTGTAGTGGACTGTTTATTAACATAAACACTATAATATCTGAGACTCTGATTGTGGAGCCACTCCCTGCTGTGTCATGATGATAGCTGGGGATGCCCTAAGGGCCATCTGTCTTATCTGACTGTTCTGACACCTATCCAGTCAAGTGTCATTACATTTTCCCCACCTCCCACTCATCCGCTACACCTGCAAGCTCTAAAGAACAATCACATTTTTACTGGTATGAACAAAACAGCTCTTAATGGAATATTATGCATACTGGAATTGCTGTTTAATATGCAACAGAACTACTATAAAGAAACATAAGATTTCATATAGTATACTGTTGTGAACCTGTGGAGGTCTGGTCTTGTTAAGGACAAAATCGAGATGTTCTCAAATCTGTTTTGTCTGTTTTTTATGAGCATGTAAATATGCCTTGCTTGGAGTTTCCAGCCAGCTATAGGCTACCCTGTTAAAGTTCTCAGGAAACAAGCAGCCCAGCTCCCTGTAAATAGGCGGGTAGAAGGTAATTTAGCCTTCACCACCAGTGCAGATTTATTTCAAAGTGATTTGTGTAATTCTACAGCATAACTACAGATGGCAATGACCCAAATTGCTGTGTAATTACACACGCTTCCTTTGAAAAGCTGTTATCTTTGCGAAAGGGAAACGCAAAGGCCTCAATTCACCCCTTAGCACCATACAGTATTCATTTAGCAATTTTCACTGGCCTCCGTCATTTCTTTCCCATCCTTTCTTTTTTTTTCAGAAAAAATAAGCCAAAGAGCTTTCCTTTGATACCAGCATCATTGTGCAGCAGCAGGGGTTCCAGTCAGCATTCCGTTTTTCTGAGCTCTTTGAATGCTATATTGCTCTTTCTTTTTTTTCTCTCTCTCTCTCTCGTCTCTTGCTCTCTCCTCCTTCCCGCACGGCTGTCTAGTATGGTCAGACTCAAGTCGTCTGCAGTGGAAGGGTACTGTCTGGCTGTAAGCGAGTTGACCCATTTTACAGGCAAAGGCTCGATATCCCTGCATGCCCTCCTGTGTGCAGCCCACTGCCGCAGACTGAGAGCAGGGTTGCTAAGGGGCTTGTTATCGGTAATCCATACATGAGTGCGGTTTAAAGGCAAATAACATGGGCTCCAGCTCTTTTTCCTCTTTCATCTCTTTCCCTTTCTCTCTCATTCTGTGCTTCTGTGGGTCTGTCAGAGATGTGCGTATCAGGCTCTGAGTGAGTGTAAATGTACGTACATCTATATATGGGCATTGTTTTGTGAAGCTGTCCATGGATTTATGTGTTCATGCAGAATTTTTAGCTATAGCAAAAGGCTTTAGCTAAAAGAAGAGATTAAAGCTTTGTGAATATACAGTACTTATAAGGTGGCCTAAGTCCAGACGGTTGGTGAATGAATAGGGCTAATATGTACTGGTAGTTGCCTCACAGCCCTGGACATGTCCGTGGTATAGGACAAGCACACCCTGTGCTGTAAACTCATCTGAGTCTCTTGCATAACGGGCTTTTAATGCTCTCCAGCAATGGGATCAGTGCTTAACTGAATTTAAGCACAGAGCAACTTATAGTTCCCCTCTCCAACACCCACCCTTCTATACATGCACAGAGTCACAACATCCCCAAATGCAAACATGATGGCCTGCTTCCTTAGTTTCATGCCTCAGCAATAGTGAACTTTCCATTCAATTAAATCCATGTACTTAGTAATGCATTACCAGCTAGAAACAAAAAAAAAATTAAGCAACTCTTACTTTTACTACACTACTACACAACTGCCAGTAGTAGTAGTAATAACAATAATAATGTACTGTTCCATACTATTATCACTCTATACCAGGAGTTCCCAACTCTTTTTTGGCAGGTGACCCTATGTTGATGTCACAAAACGTTGGTGACCCCAATCATTCACAACATCTCTGTTGTAATATCCGATCGAGATTGATTTTCCCCAAATGTTCTAGCAAGCTAATTCGTTTGGCTATCTTTGTGTGTGTGGTTGTATTGCTACTTTGTTTGGAATGTTGATGAGGCATGATTACGGTGAAAGGTGAAAATCATTTGATAACCAAAGCATACATTATGTTATTTTTCAACTATGCAGTTAAGTACCCACTAGTCTATTGTCTTAGGAACAGTGATAGGCCATTTCCACTGACAGAACCGACTCCATTCTGATTTATGCTCCAGATGTTGAACCATTCAAAGCATTTCAACCAAAAATAGATCATTTCGGAACCTAAGAAGTCGGTTCCGAGGTAGAACCAAAAATTCATTTTTAAGTTAAAGGTGCAGTCAGGGATTTTACGCAATCTGAAGCCCATAACATTTTTTGTCATCTCCCCACAAACGCTCGATAAGTAGCCCAGGCTCTGACAACTGGAAACAAACAAAGTGGGGGGAGCCTGCCCCCAAACAAAAATGAATGTTTGCGTGTAATTTCTCTGGGAATACTGAAGGTAGGGGTGAGCTACCTCTCTTGCGTGTTTCATATGGTCTTTGGTTAAAATATAATGTATGTTTTTTGCACAAAAGCGTCTGCTAATAAATGTAAACAGAAACAGAAACAAACACGACTTCATGCAAAATCCCTGACTTTGCCTTTAAGTTAAAAGTTAAATGAATTTGTCCTGTGAACCAGAGTGGCCGTGTCATTCCACAGCTTAGTTATGCACACAACACCCTCTGTTAATGACGCATCCTTGGTTCTGTTCAACACTGGTGGAAATTCGGGCTGGTTCACTAGATAGGACCAAAGTTCAAAGAATTCTGGACAGAACCAGTCCAAGAACCCATTTTCTGATAATCAAAAAGCGTACTGAATAAACTCCTGTCTGTCTTCCCCTGCCCTGGTTGCTCTCTGCTTGGCCACCCCAGTGACACATCATGGACCAGAGAGGGAAAGATGGAGGGGTGGCTGCCAACTACCACTTACATCTATCTGTGTATGGCAAACTGCTCTGTACTTTTGTACATGTATAAATAGGAATATATTGATAGTGGTGTCTGGTGTCAGATCATTTAGCGTTGGTTTATGCAGTGCTGAGGTTGTTGAGTAAATACCAATCAGATACAGCAGGATCTGGTCATATCTGCCGCACGTTCTGAAATGTTTCCATGACACAGCACTTCTCAATATATCGACCACTGATCTGACCCTGAGCATGACCGCTCTGAGAGTGATGATAACACCCAGAGCCTACTGAGTCTGATTGGTCCATCCATGCACTTGAATGCAGTGCATCCACTGTGTGCAGTAAATGCTAACCATGCCTATCCCTCTGTGGGCATGTTCATGTCTCCACAGTTTATCCAGTGCGAGAGCTGCAACACTCAACACAAATATCCGTTACTGCATATGCAAGTCCTTTAGAAAAAAAATCACTTCAGGTTGGAGCAGATGAATATTCACAAAGTATTTACAGTTGATATTAAAGTTAGTGGACCTTGGCGCCAAGTGTGGGTGGTCTCTGTTTTCCTGGCAAGAATGGACTCTTTCTCTTTTGGCAGCCAGTGAATCTCAGAAATCTCAGAGGTGTGTTTATTGCCAGTCTATTGGTGCATTTGGGCTAATTGTGAGGCAGGGCAGGCACTATGCACCCCAGCAATGCTTTCTTCTGGGAGAAGCACACAAAATAAGGAGACAGAGAGCACGAGAGAGAAAGAGAGAGGGGGAGAAAGAGCTGCAAAGGTGGGAGTATATTTGAGAGAAAAAAAGCATGTGATGGAGTGTGTGAACGTTTGGAATATGGAGTCAGAAATAGAGTCCAAATCTTAGAGCGAGCTAGTTTGTGAGAGAGTTTGAGAGTCAGAGTGGCAGTATATAACCGATCGAGAGAGAGAGAGAGAGAGAGAGAGAGAGAGAGAGAGAGAGAGAAAGTAGCAGAGAGACAGACAGAGCAACAAAGAGCCCTGCCAAGAAGCTGGAGCAGGAAGCCAGTGGATAAAGATGCTTTGTGCGGCCCAGCCAGGGCCCGTCTCATAAGCCCGTAATTGCCGTGGCACTCCTGTCACTCTGGCTGCAGCTCTCTGGGGAGGAAGGGATGTAATTGTGCCACCCAGTTAAAGCCCTGACATTTCTGCACCTGGAAACGTCCGACTCCCTCTCCGTGGGGTTGTAATAAACGCCATGAGTAAAGACGAGTGTTTTTCCACAGGCATTCTACTGTAAATGTCTCTGATCGTTGCATTTGATTTATGATTCACAGTTGTTTCTGATGGGTACACTTATGAGTTGTAAAAAATCTGTTGATGAATATTTTCCTTGACACTGACTAAGTAGGAGTGTAGTACATTTAGGTCTTGTTTTATTTCTTGAACATGCTAATTGAATCAGAATTGTAAGTAATTCAGACCTGCTTCATTAGAGGAAATCACAAAGTCAGCATTCAGACACTCAGCACAGACTCATCATAGACTGATACCGTATGAACTGAGGTGCACCATGCCATGCAACAGACAACGCTATAAGCTTTTCCTTCATCTCATTGGCCCCTTGTTGCCATGGCAACACACATCATGCTCAGCTCATCATTGGTTCGTCTCAAATGCAACTGTAAAACAGCAGCACCTGCTTTAAGAGTTGGGAGAGTAAGAAATGGGATCGGCCGATCGGGGCTTGGTTTTGGCTCTGGCAGGCTCTAGACTCAGTGTAGTCAGAGAGAAAAGGCCTCTGGTTTTGAGGGAGTGTTGGCTGGCGTACTGAGCACCGTTACTCCTGCTGCGTTTCCTGTGTAGACCACACCGACATCCCTCCCTGCCACGCCAATAATGACTTATTACATCTTCTATACCTGATGTGGGTGGTATTCGTTTGTGCACAAATGTGTGTGTGTGTGTGTGTGTGTGTGTGTGTGTGTGTGTGTGTGTGTGTGTGTGTGTGTGTGTGTGTGTGTGTGTGTGTGTGTGTGAAAGAGAGAGTGAGAACGAGAGGGAGAGAGTGAGCGCACACATTGGACTTCATTTTTCCAAAACTGTCAGGCTTGGTTACGTCGTGCACCCCCCATTTTTCTGTCTCTTTTTCTCTCTCCCTCTCTTTCTCACAAACACATACATTAATACACACACACACACCACATGCACACTCTGTGTGTTGGTAGTTTTAGGCCATCGTTGTACAGACATGGTCGTGCACACCACTCTGCGTGACTACCCCTCCACTCCCCTCCACTGCTAGAGAGGGCCGCCGGCGGGGTCTGGCTGCTGCAAAACTCTGCAGTTTACATCGTCTCTCATTTCCATATAATTCCATTCGCAAGCCTTGCATCAGCTCTTAAAGGAACAGTGAACCCTTTAATCCCAAACGGAATCCAGCCACTCTGCAGGTCTTTTGTTCATGCCTGACATTGATTTATCCACTGTGACATTGTTTAAGTTGCAGACTAATAGAGTTTGTTGGTCAGAATTCAATTCTAGCTCACCGACTGCTGTAGTGTGAGTCAGTTTGCCTGTTTTTGCTTACAGAACGAGGGTTAGAATTATATATGAATGTTGCCAACATGACTATTGGGGCCAAAATGAAACCACCATATTGCTCTCACCACCTCAACTGTTGGCACAGTCATGTTTCAATCAGTTTGTTAATGTGTATCATTAAAATAATCAGTGTAAGTCACACTCTAAGTACCTTTCATGGAAGCTAAATATTTAAAAGGCAATTAAATGCTATGTGATACTTTTGTTTTTCAGTCAGTATTGTCCCCCTAGCTGCTTTGTAGCAGCCATTTTGTTTGTAGAATACTGTGGGCTATATCACCATTTTATATGCTGCTGCTGCTGTGGCTGCTCCACTCCACTCCTCCTCTCCTCTCCCTCTCAGATTGAATTGCCTAGTGGAGCGCTGTTGTGTTGCGTTGTGTTGTGTAAGAGCACGGAGTCAGGCAGCCAGAGGAGAATCCCTCACTGCGGGGGATCTCAAATCAGGTTTCCCTAAAAAATAAATAAATCACCAAGACGAAGGAAAAAAGAAGGGCGGGGGGGGGTCCTGCACGCCAGCTCAACTCAGTGCTTATTAAGAGCCTTGTGCTAATTAAGGAAACCAATCTGCCCCTAAATGAGTTGGGCAAGGGCTGTGTGTGTGTGTGAGCCAGGAAGGCGGGCGATTCATCATGCTTCATCAGTGGTTGTTTTCTAGGAGGAAATGACATTTTAGGATTTTCGATTCTCTGCCTGTTGGTGACCGTGTGTGACCGGCTGGAAAGATAGGGGCGGAAAGGGCTGAATAGAGTGCATTGAGACACACACACACACACACACACACATACACACACACACACATCACAGACCTCACAGATGCTCCCTTGTGGTCAGAAGGGGAAAGTCAGCAAGGACCGTGAGCCCATCATGACTTGCTAAATAAACATTTATCTTGTGCTTTTATCTGTGGCAAACTGTGACACAGCTGATGTATGTTTTATTGTGAGTGTATTTCCTCGAAGCTAATGCATCGTTGCTGATGTTACGATAAGGCAAAGCCACTGGTAAGGAGATGTTCAGATCTGCAAGTCAAGTAAATGTGCATATCGAAGTCACTCTAGTATTTGAGCCAGTATTGTGAAGCTAAACAAGCAAGATATACAGTATGTCAGCCCAGCAATTCAAAGTGAATGTTTTAACTGTATTTTATACATTTTGAAACATGAACATCGTAATTGTTTTGGGAGCACTCGACCTGACGTTTTCTACTACACCACTGTCTGTAGTGTTTAGGTGTTCAGCCAGTGTGAACACAGCACCAGACAGTCAGTCTCTGCTCTGATTGGCGTGAATTAGATAGTCTGGACAGGAATCAATAAGACGCCAATCAATGAGCTTCCTCTACTGGCTAGACGAAGTACTGCTGTCTCCTCTGAGCTTGTATGCCAACCCACCCCCCACCACCCCACCACGCCCTACCTCACCCCCCTGCCCCCTGCTCTGTAAGCCCCCTGCCCCCTTCTCGGATCAGTCAGTGGGACTTGACCATTTGTTGAGACTGGCACTGGAGGATGAGGGAGGGGGTCCAGCAGGGGGTACGTGGACGCACGCAGGGGGTCTTTTCTGGACCAATCAAGTAGTCTGCTCCCCACGTGTGTCGACGATATTTACGGCTAGTTTGGCAGCTGACATTTGCTGAAGACGCATAATGTCTTTTTCCTGGGATGTTTTATATGTCATGTTGTATTACATTTGATATGTGGGTAAACAGTGCATGGAATAAGCCATTGAGGAAGTGATTCTGCTTTATATAAGACCACTGTGAAATTCGATTTAACTATATATTTATTACACACATACTGGGTTTCTGAGAAGTGCTGCACTGGCAAAGAGGTGAGCAGCCAAGAGAAAAGCTTGAATTTCACAGCATACCCCTCAATAGTGGAGGCTGGCCAGGAAATAAGGAGTTCTAATGTCTCACCAGCAGGTGTCACCCTTGAGGTTGGCAGCGAGGCAAGTCCGTCAGGTTGCAGGATCCATGTCTGTTTAAAGCAGGGAGAAACACGCTGTACTGACTCAGTCCCTTAATTCATGCTGATTTTGTTGGCATTTTGAAAGTAGTCATATGAAAAGCTAGCCTGGAAGCCAGCCCACATTAACCATGCCCACAAAATTTGAGGTCGGGAAATATTTAGAATTGAGTCTGGCTACACCAGGCTAATTACAGTAAAAGCTGAATTGGCATTTGGAATGCATTTTTTTTTTATGTATTCCTCTACACCCCACCATCCTATCAGCCTCCATGTTGTTAATTTCTGTCTGCCAGCCTCCATCTCCTCTGGCCCAGATCTGGAGCTCATTTTGGCTCTGTCCTCTGACAAGTCCGTTTAGCGCTCTTGTCAGTCATATCAGAGTAAACAGGTTCTCTCCTATAACTCCTCATCCCTGCCATCCAGTCTCTAGTCGTTTACTCAATTCATCTCTCTCTCAATCTCTCTCTCTCAATCTCTCTATTGCTCTCCTCACTCTTCTTCACTGAGACAGGAGCCATTGCTCCGGGACTGTGGCTGTGATCATTAGAATATCAGAACATCTAGTACAGTTTTGGGTTGTAAACCCTGAGGGTTGGAATTTATATTGGCGAGTGGGCTGCCAAGTGAAATCAGTGTTGGCTAAACATCAGAGGGGCTTTTTAGTCCAAAATGAACTTAGCGAGAAGGTGAAGCCCGAGAACTGATGCTGTCTTTTATGGTCATTCTCTGTGTGTGTGTGTGTGTGTGTGTGTGTGTGTGTGCGTGTGCGTGTGCATGTTTTGGTTATTTCATCTTCTGCTTTTCACTATACTTTGACAGGTTGCCATTGATTTTGCCATATACATTTTTTCTTGCTTACATTACAGTTCTTGAAATCACGTATTTGAAGCTGAGACAGTAGTCGTGTGTCAGGCACCATTCATTATCTTCAGATGAGGCCACACAGCTGTGGATTGTCACTGACGCCTTAATAAAGTATAAAGGCTTTTCGCCATTGGTCAGGGACAAGGACACAGAGTCTTGCAAGGTTTCCTAGAGCGCTGGGTGATATATGGCTCTGTTGCACAGCAAGGGTTTGTAATTGGGGTCACCAGAGTCAAAGGTGATGTCCTTTAACCTGCAGTTTACACAGTGACAGAGCAGCTGGAGCTATGCCTCAATAGCCATAGAGGAACTGGGGAGATCTCAAGTGCATAATAGCAGGGATAATAGCATGTGTGGATTGCACTTGAGGACTAAAGCCGATGGACCGGCTTTTCCCAAGCAGTGTCTAAGTGGAATTTTACAGCCAGTTGATCACATTATGGAAAACCACAGCTAAGCTGAGGGTAACAATTAACTATCATGCTTCCTCTAATCAGTTAAACTGCAGTGAGGAAAAATAACAGAATTTTTGAGGTAATTCTACTCAAGGGGGTTGTGCACTGCTGAGTTCTATGCAATTGGAACAAGAGGAAATTAGGAGCATGTCTGTTTGAGGCCGACCTCTCTTTAACCCACCCTCCCTCCTGCAGACTATCTGACCTCCAGGGGTCAACTTTTGCTTAGGGGCGTAGTGGGGAGAGTGACAGCGGCTCGTGTCTGCTCTAAAAAAACAACACACACACAGACACACACACACACACACACAGTTTCATTCATACACCTTCTATCTCTGTTGCACGACCACCCCCCTTCAACACACACACTATTCACTTGGAGTCCCTTTGTCATTCAGATTGCCTTATGAATAATTCAGAAGCTCTTAAAAGAGGGGGGAAGGAAGTGAGGAAAGAGAAAGAAGAGGAGAAAGAGGGGATGGGGGAGAGGAGGAGGGAGTCCTTACCTTCTTTGGTCATGTGCGTCCTAATAGCAGCTGATTCCAGAGGAGCACCACATCCAGCCCAGATTAGAGCCAGTTCAGGGCCAGAGATGGCTAATGTCAGACTGCAGAGTCTCGACTCTCTGCCCGTGCGTGTGTAGGTGTGTGGTGGCGGGTGCTGCTCGTGTCTGTGTACCCAGCCGTGGCCACTTTAACAGGCCCTCGTGGTGTTTCCCCATTAGCGGCTAATTAAAGAGCCGACAAGGAGGGGGCTGGATTCCCTGACAGATGGAGGGAAGAATAAGATGTCTGTGCTGAGTGCGTGTGTATGTGTACACTTGTGTGTAGTGGGGTCTGTGTGTGTGTGTGTGTGTGTGTGTGTGTGTGTGTGTGAGCGTTGTTATCCTAACCAGGGCAGCATCAGCCATACAGCAGCTCCTCAGTATCATCCCTGTTCTATTTCAAATATTTCTGACCTTCATAGTTGAGCACTGATTGTAAAGTTGGTCCATTAGCCTTCATGTACTTGGTGGTTAATGGTGAAATAGTAAATACAGAATTAAATGTAATTTACTATTTACTCTCTCTTTGTGTGTGTGTGTGTGTGTGTGTGTGTGTGTGTGTGTGTGTGTCCTTATTTGCACATTTCATTTTGTTTCCAAGTGTAAGAGAGTGCCTTGACTGATAGATGCCCTTTAGAAGAGCTAAAAGTGGGAGAGGTACAACAGAGGGATCCATCCTCTTACCTTTGTATGTGCCTTAATGGAGCATATGTGTGGAGCATCTGATTGTTTGTTAGTATGTATGGTGACCTATAACCCTTTTGAATATAGGGATATCTTTTTGTTATCATTATAAGTAGGCTTTTTGTATAGTATGCGTTCATGCGTGTGTAAGGAATGTGTAGTGTTAATTTGTTCAGGTTGTAAAGTTGTCCAATTGTTTTTTTATTTATTCAAGAAAATCATTGACATTGATCTTTAATATTAGTAGAAAAAAAGGAACCTATTTGCTTGTGAGTAGCCCCACGCTAGTGTTTGCCAGGTAGGCAAGGAGGAGGTTGGAAACCCCCCAATGGAAGGCGTGAGCTGGGACGCGAGGAGAAGGAAAAGACAAACAAACGAGAGAAAAAAACCAAAAAGAAATGAGCCGGGCCCCTTTAAGGGAAGCCACCCCCTTTAAGAGAGGCTCTGCTCTGTTTTGAGAATGAGCCATGCTCCCTGGGCCACCGCACACTGGACTGCAGCAGAGCGGAGATGGCAGAGGGAAAAGAGAGAGGAAAAGAGAGAGATGGAGAGAGAGAGAGAGAGAGAGAGAGAGAGAGAGAGAGAGGGAATGGTGGTTGAGGCTGGGGCGACTAGCTCACTGGGGAGGCGAGCTCACCCACCCACCGCAGGGCTCAGTCAGCCAGTCAGTGAGCATGGCCTTATCTACCAATGGAATGTAACAGCTGCACCAGGGGAGGGTGGAGGAGGGGGCAGGGGGTGGCGGTTTGCGGTGAGAGGGGGCAGGGCAGCAGGGAGGTGGGCCGGCCGGAACCCCCCTGCCAGACCCCCACGCACGTCGCCCCCTCCTCCTCCTCTTCCTCCTCCTCCTCCTCCTCCCCCCTCCTCTCCTTTCCTCCTCTCCAACCCCCCTCTATCTCGCTCTCTCCCTCTCCCTCTCCCTCTCTCTCTCTCTCGCTCTTGCTCTCGTCCCCTCTGCCGGCTGCATGAAAGGCAGCTCAACTACACGAGAGTGCGAGACTGAGTGAGAGACCCAGCAGGGCAGCACGCTGAAAACAGAGAGGGAGAGCGAGAGAGAGAGAGAGAGAGAGAGAGGGGGAGAGAGAGAGAACAGGGAAGGGAGAGAGAGAGAGAGAAGGGGGGAGAGAAAGCAGGGACAGCAGTCAGAGGAAAACACAAAGAGAAGGGAAGTGAAGTGGAGCAGGGGAGGGGGGCTGGGGAGTTAAACAGAGGGTGAAAAGGAGAGAGAGACATAGAGAGAGAGAGGCGAGGGAGAGGGAAAGACAAAAGAGAGAGAGGGAGAGAGAGAGAGAGGGGGAAAGAGAGAGAGGACAGCAAGAGCGGGGCGTGCAGGGGGACAAGGGAAATGGCCACTGAGGAGTCGGCTGGAGGAGCTCGCAAAGCCACCAAGAGCAAACTGTTTGAGTTCCTCGTCCATGGAGTGGTGAGTGTATGTGTGTGTCTGTGTGTGTGTGTGTGTGTGTGTGTGTGTGTGTGTGTGTGTGTGTGTGTGTGTGTGTGAGAGAGAGAGAGAGAGAGCATTGCCGCCACCACTGCCGTCTGTGTGCACGCGATAGCAGGCTGAGCCGTCCATGTGAAGGTTATTTCCAGCCTCGCGCACGCTGCCTTTCTTTTTAAAGCAGCACTGGAGAAAAGACGGAGAGGGGCTGTGGTGGCGATAGCGGTGGGGGTGGGCAGGAGAGAGGGAGTCAGTCGGGCACGCAGACAGGCGTGCGTTTGTATATGAAAGAGAGCGATACAAAGAGAGGAAGAGAAAGAGAGAGAGAGAAAGGGAAGGGAAGGAAAGACAGCAGACAAACCTCCTGGCTACAGGATCTGTCTGGGAGCGTGGATAGAGGAGCTGGCCAATTCTGTTTCATTCAGAGCACCGGAGTCACTAGCAGTGGATCGCACTGCTAGCAAAGAAACAAGCACAAGATCTGGAACGCCACCACTGCGTTTATGTTGTTGACAGACTTTGTGCAAATGTTGACGGTTCTTCAGACATATTATATATATATATATTTTATTTTTTTTGCGCTGAGGAGGCAACTCACCGAAATAGCTTCAAAAGAGTGAACGTGCGTCTTCAGAGGAAGTGATAGAATGAGTGCGAGGGGAGAGGAGAGGAGAGGAGAGGAGAGGAGAGGAGAGGAGAGTGAGCTTACTGCAGCAGCATTGTTTCTCAATCTCAACTCGGAAAGAATATGATATTTTATTAATGATAACCTCTGCTTTGTCAAGCAGGAACAGCTGTCAGCCTTTTTAAAATCTCTCACTGCATTGTCATTTCAGGTCAATGTGGTCTCACCAGAAAGAAATACAACTTTGTAATTTTGTGTTTTGCCTAAAAGGTCAGCTGTCATTTCTTTGCACTGTTTGTAGCACTTCATTGAGCTATGCAATGCTCTGCCTCGAGATCCATTTGTGTGTCCAAAGAGCTGAACGTTGGTAACTTTGAGACCAAAGACTTTGCTGTGGCCATTCACTTCAGAACTAATCAGCCAAGTTTAGAGGTACTTACTAAGGGGCCACAACATCAGAGACCTCAGCTACAGAGCAGACTAGTTGTCTCGTCTCATTTGATGCCTGTGTTTTACAGCTGGAGTTGGGGCCAACGCCGTAATGCCTTTTTTGGTTTGATTAGGAGAAAGACTCGTGCCAACATTATGACTTAATTGGCTTTGTGGAGTGAGTTATTTTCTGTGCTTCGCTGACAGTTATGCCGGCCCTCACAGTGGATGGCCGCTTTTCAAGAAAACGACAAAAACAGAAGTTTTAATGCGCCATTTCT
This sequence comes from Alosa sapidissima, assembly GCF_018492685.1. Classification (NCBI taxonomy): domain Eukaryota; kingdom Metazoa; phylum Chordata; class Actinopteri; order Clupeiformes; family Clupeidae; genus Alosa; species Alosa sapidissima. The sequence goes on along the minus strand of NC_055973.1, from coordinate 12,550,035 downwards.
GTGGGCTTCCCCATTGACATGCTACAGACATTTGGAATTGCAAACATCTGACATCTCTTTTAGAAGTCGGCTCGCTACGTATAAATCACATTGCGGTGGGATTGAGCATCATGTGTTTCTCTTTTTTTGGCCTACACCACAGCCGCTGGTTTGGGTGCAGAATTTAGCTGTGCTGTAGCAGCAGCAGCGCATCAGTGATAAACGAGTCAAGTAAGCGGCGTGCGTCCCAGTGGTCTAATTAACCTTGACGAAGCTCCCGCTATTCCCAGCTTAAATGTTTCCCACCATTTGATTTGAGGACCCCCCCCACACACACACACACACACACACATACACACACACACACACAAACAAACACACACACACACACACTCCCTGCCAGAGCCTGCAACAGGATGTGTCTGAGAGCTGAAATGGCCCTTCAGACAATGCTCTCTTGCGCTGCATGTGTTTACAGAGCTCAGACTGAAGTAGACTGTATATGGTGTATGAAAACATCACTGGTCTGGAGGAAATAGAGATGTATTTTAGTGACAGGGAGGCTGAGATGATGAGAGACACTGATCTGTTTTTTTACTGATGTGAGAAAATGTTACTCACACTATGCATTGCCACGGTGATGCCAATAAGTGGCCTTGGCATCTAAGGGGTGACACGGGCAGATTCGTTTTTTTTCTTTCATTTAGTTCTGTAGGCAGAGTGTGTTTCCCCTGTAATGGGTTGTACGTGTTGTATATAAGGTTAGGAGAGCAGAGAGTAATTGTATGTATCTGAATGTTCTTTGAATGTTTGGGTGCCCTTTCTGTCTCTCCCTCCCACTCTCATTCTGTAGTCACATACAGTACACATTACATTACATTACATTTAGCAGACACTTTTTGACCAAAGTGACTTACATATGTCAGCTATATTACAAGGGATCACATTGTCCCCAGAGCAACTTGGGGTTAAGAGCCTTGCTCAAGGGCACAACGGTGGAAGCCGGGAATTGAACCGACAACTTTCAGGCTACTGCACGCTAGCCCAGCTCCTTAACCACTACACTACCACCACCCACAGTACACATACATACACGCCCCCACACACATGAACTCCACTCCTCCTCCCACATTGTACTAGTTAATGAGAGACAGATTCTTTTTGTTGTTTTTTCTACGCTGTGAATGTCTGTATAGATAAAGCTGACCTTGGGGTCAGGTGGTGTGGTGACTGCTGGTTTGTGGTATTTCTACTGGGTTGAAAGACCTTAGCTCCCATTCAGTGGCTAACTATATACAGTGCTTTTCACTGACTGACAATACAAGAAGCCTTTATACCATGGTTGCTACATTCACATGGATGCTGGTAGGTCTTAGAAATAGCCATGGATGAATAGTGCTTAGAGTGATTAACATTGTTCATTCTCTACCTGCATATTTATAATATGTAATCTATTCATGTTAAATCACATTTTTATGGTTGGTGACATAGGAAATGGATTTATATGTTAAGATGGTAGTCATGGTACCTTAATGTGTCATATCATATCTATCATATGTATCATATTTTAATCTGTTGCTGAATATGAAAGCCGTGGCTTCCGTTTATATGTTGGTGCTGTATTATAGTTTCACTCTATTAATATAAGTTTTGTGGAAGACAAATAACCGGAGTAAGAAAACCTCTCAGCACCAAAAGGCCTGGTCTCACAGCTGTTGCCTCCTCTGCCGTTAAAAAAGCAACATGATGCCTGTCAAAAGACAAGTTCACCTTTGACCCCCATGAAACATCAGGGGCGTGCTTCTGAGACCGCTCCCACAAAGACATCACTGTATCCACGCTCCACTTCTCGCAGCTGCCCTCGGTCGCCAGCACCGCGCCCGAGCCGCGTTTACAATTCATATCACAACTCAGTCCGTCTGACCATCTCTCTCTCTCTCTCTCTCTCTCTCTCTCTCTCTCTCTCTCTTCCGCCTCGCACTCACTGAACCATCAGAAGGCTGACAGTAAGGAGGGTGACCTAACCTTGCCTTCTCAATTTGGCATCATTCAAACAACTCCCAAGATCTATGGGAGCAGACTGAAGCCAAAAAGAACTTGATTTCAATTGTCCCAGCTCTGCCGCTGCAGTACAGGGGTCTCAGTAATGGTTTCTCTTGAGTAATCAGTCGTGCCTTCGGCCTCGTTGACGTTCCTGCCGATGCCACATGCTCTTTCTTCTCCCTGACCTTCCGTCGGAGCCCCGGCTGTTCGCTACCTCTGCCAACAGCCGTCTGCATGTTAATGCTCTCTGCCCGCAGTGCCAATGTCTCCTCCAGACCAGCCTCCAGATCCGCTCGGAATTAGTTTTTTCTTTTCTTTTCTGTCAGGATTGTTTTTGTTTGTGACACGCTCTGCTATTTCGTTGCACAGTGACGCGTAGGCGTGTTTACGTTTCCAAAGTCCTTCCAGAGGACAAGTGGTTAGCGCTTAGTGCGCAAGCTTACAGGTGAAGAAAAGACATTAGAGACACGGTTTACAATGGGTTCCTGTTATGAGCAGGCCAGCAAGTCTTCTTTAGCTTCTCTAAAGCTAATTCTTGATAGAATTGGTGGTTCCCTTCAGGGCGGTTCAGTCTAGTGTGAGTGTTGTTCAGCAAGAGGGATTGAGAAATGTCTGTCTTTCCTCATCCAGTTGAAGGGTCAACACTGCTTTCCAAGGGTTCACCATTACCTCTGAGTTTGCAAGAATAGTAACACAAATAAGAGAGATGCACAAGACCTCCACACACATGCAGTAACACACACACACACACACACACACACACACACACACCCCACACCTACACACACACACACCATGCTGTGGGCTGTGAAGGTCATGATGTTTCTTGTCTACCTACCACAGAGCTCTCTCTCTCTCTCTCCTGTCTCTCCTCAGTATTTTGTCTTTTTCTTCTCCCATCACTTGGCTGTCTAACCTGTGAGATGGTGAATGTCAAATCAACACCTACATCAGTTTGAGTCTTTAGGTGGGCAGTGGCCCAAGTATCCGAAAGGCTAGTTTTTTTAGCAGGCATAAGAGATGGAATGAAGTCAGTACTATGGGTGTGTGTGTGTGTGGTCGTGCAGGCATGCAGGCTTTTGAATGTGTGCACTGCACTTCTACCCCTGACAGTGTCAAAATGCCTTCAGATCTGCCCATCAGTATGTTACTGTTGTGGTTCACCCAAAACGTTTGACCACGTTGAAACCACAAACGCGCGGGCGCACACTCAAACACACACACACACACACACACACACTCCTTCTGTGCTCCTCCTCACTCCCTCGTTTTCATGCCAGAGGACCTCCAACACACTCGCCGGAGAGGTCTGGCCCCACGCCCACGCATGTGTGCATGTGTTTTGCCTGCCTGTATATGTGTGTGTGTGTGTGTGTGAGGGAGAGAATAAAAGAAACACAGACAGAAAGAGAGATGGAGAGAGAGGGAGCAGTGGAGGTGGGTGTCCTCTTGTTCTGATAGCAGAGTGAAACCAGAGGAAGAGCCAGGGTGAGCAGCTCAAGGAGAGGGGAAAGAGGCACTGGCCAGCAGCCCAGAGAGCCCACAGCCACACGTAGACAGAGTTTGTGTGTCGGGGTGTGTGTTTGTGTGTGTGAGTGTATGTGTGTGGGGGTGTGTGCGTCTGTGCCTCTGTATGTTTGTGTGTGTGTGTGTGTGTGTGTGTGTGTGTGAAAGACAAAGTCTCTGTGTTTGCGGGGCAAAGGGTAACAGAGACAAAGCCTAGGTATTTTTATTTGTTCTAGAGAGATATTGTGTGTAGAGAGTGAATGTATTTGTGTCCATGTGTGTGTGCGTGTGTGTGTGCATGTGTGTGGCTTGTGTTAAAAACACGATGCCCAGGCAGGCCGGAGCGATCGCACAGCTGCTCGCTGGTTTTACCCCCACCCCAGATTGACAGCACCACCTGTGCCCCTCAGCAGCCTCGCGCCAGAGCCCCCTCTCTCCCTGGATGGACGGGCTCCATTGCAACCTCGGTGACCCCTCACGCCCGCGCTGGAGGCAGCGCTCCAGCCCGCCCCAGGACAAAGCCACCCTCTGTGCTCTCAGTGTGTTAGCTGGCCTTTAATGAAGATTCACAAACAGTCAGAAGTCGGTCCAGGGCGTTGCGTATCCAGCCGGTCAGCTCAGTTAATCAGTGGTCAAATAGTCCGTCTGGCCACCTACATGAGGTGTGAACCGTCTATCCCACCACATGAGAATGGGAAGGTGTCAGGAAAATGGCACAAAGATGACTTAATTAAACAGATAAAAGAGTCAGTGTATTACTGTGGGCTCTGTAACATTGCTCAAACATTGCTCTCTATAATTCAAAGAATGTCATTACACAGGATAAATTCACTTGTCAGAAATGACTATGTTGTGGAACTTAAATCAGGCAGGCATATTTATTAGGTTGTTGTGAAATTCTTTTCTCCTTTTACATTTTGCCCATCTTAATTTCACTTCACCCACCGCACCTAAACCCATTTCTGCCTCAGAACTGTTTATTTGCTTTGTGTGTGTGTTTGTGTGTGGCACAGAGGTGCACTGATAGCCGCCATGCCAGTCCGGTCGTGTGTTTAACTGGGAGGGCCTGTTGGTGGCTTGTTGGTGGGTCAGCAGGTTCAGTGATGCTGCAGGAGCGGAGAGGCGAACAGAGATGTGCGCGGGGTCTGGGGCCCTGGTTATCTGCCTCCCCACTGCAGCACACTACAGCACCCTGCTGCAGGAATAAACTAGATAAGACCATCTCATGCCTGATACCAGTCAGATACACACTCTCACTTACTCTGTCTGTCTCTCTGTGTGTGTGTGTTTGTGTAGTATATATACCCATATAAGTGTAGGCCTATGCATCTTTGTGTGTGTGTTCATGTGACAGTATATAGGGGTTCATGTTTGTGTGTGCATATGGTTGAAAACAGCAAACAGACAGTGTTTGTGTATGAATGAGACTAATATTTATGTAATGCTTGTGTGCTCACATGTGTGTGTGCACACGGTCGGTTGTGTGTCTAACCTAGAGGACAGGTCTGGTCCACGCCCAGATATTGGTGGGGGTTTCTAGGCTTTCTCTTCTCATTGCGCTACACTGAGTGGTAGTTGTAACATTTGTAATTTTGCAACATGCCTTCCAGCAGAGGCCTGTTTCACAACGGTGTAGAGTCCAGCTAGGAGCATGTGTGTGTGTGTGTGTGTGTTTGCATGAGTGTGTGTCTCCCATCCTCACCCCTACCCCCACCCCCTGTCGAGCACAGTTGTTGAGGGAATGTCGGTCATTAACCTCGGATCAGGAGAGTGTTTACGCACTCATCTCACCTCTCGCTCGCCACAGGAAGTCACCAGTGATTGAAATCCTCCCGTCCAGGTGCTACATCTCACAGCCACGAGGATGCCAGGGTAGCACTTCCTGCCTAGTTAAAAGAAGCCCATTTTATAACAGGGCTGTATCAAAACTGCCTCATTAAGACTAACGGTGTATTACCTCGTAAAAACTAATTGGCTCGCCAGTGTGTTTGCACTCCCTCCCATGGTCATTAAAAAACGAGAGAGACTCGGTTTCAGGGAAGTTGGATCTGATGCTTTTAACTGCGAAAGTTCCTCTGTTTCCAAAGTCTACGCGGCAGTGATGCTCATTAAAGGCAGTTGAGTCATGTAGACTGCCAAACACATAGCGATCCTCAGCCTATGCTGCACTCACCCCTGGGGGCAAGTCATTTCGACATGCGTCTCCCCCCTTAGTGGGTTGAAAAGTGTACCGGAGTCTCTGATCAGTCCTGGCCAGGCCGATGCTCCGACGTCCTC